>NC_073239.2:55460441-55771029 GCF_029281585.2 Gorilla gorilla gorilla | reverse complement strand
TTGAATGGAATGGAATCGAATGGAATCGAATGGAATGGAATGGAATGGAATGGAATCAACCCGAGTAGAACGGAATGGAATGGAATGGAATGGAATGGAATGGAATGGAATGGAACGGAATGGAATGGAATGGAATGGAATGGAATTCAATGGAATAGAATGGAATGGAATGGAATGGAATGGAATGGAATGGAAAGGAATCGAATGGAATCGAATGGAATCGAATGGAATGGAATGGAATAGAATGGAATCAACCCGAGTAGAAAGGAATGGAATGGAATGGAATGGAATGGAATGGAATGGAATGGAATGGAATGCAATGAAATGGAAAGGAATGGAATGGAATCGAATGGAATGGACTGGAATGAAATGGAAAGGAATGGAATAGACTGGAATGGAATGGAATGGAATCAACACGAGTAGAATGGAATGGATTGGAATGGAATGGAATGGAATCGAAAGGAATCAAATGGAACCGAATGGAATGGAATGGAAGGGAATGGAATGGAATGGAATGGAATGGAATGGAATCAACCCGAGTACAATGGAATGGATGGGAATGGAATGGAATATAATGTAAAGGAATGGAATGGAATCGAATGGAATCGAATGGAATGGAATGGAATGGAATGGAATCGAATGGAATCGAATGGAATCGAATGGAATGGAACGGAATGGAATGGAATGGAATGGAATCGAATGGAATGGAATGGAATGGAACGGAATCGAATGGAATGGAATGGAAAGGAATGGAATGGAACGGAATGGAATGGAATGGAATGGAATGGAATCAACCCGAGTAGAACGGAATGGAATGGATTGGAATGGAATGGAAAGGAATGGAATCGAATGGAAAGGAATGGAATGGAATGGAATCAACCCCAGTAGAACGGAATGGAAGGGAATGGAATGGAATGGAATGGAATGGAATGGAATGGAATGGAATGGAATGGAATGGAAACGAATGGAATCGAATGGAATCGAGTGGAATGGAATGGAATAGAATGGAATCAACCCGAGTAGAACAGAATGGAATGGAATGGAATGGAATGGAATGGAATGGAATGGAATGGAATGCAATGGAATGGAATGGAATGGAATGGAATCAACCCGAGTAGAACGGAATGGAATGGAATGGAATGGAATGGAATGGAATGGAATGGAATGGAATGGAATGGAATGGAATTCAATGGAATAAAATGGAATGGAATGGAATGGAATTCAAAGGAATGGAATGGAATGGAATGGAATGGAATGGAATGGAATCAACCCGAGTAGAACGGAATGGAATGGAATGGAAAGGAATGGAATGGAATGGAATGGAATGGAATATAATGGAATGGAAAGGAATCGAATGGAATCGAATGGAATCGAATGGAATGGAATGGAATGGAATGGAATGGAATGGAATGGAATGCAATGGAATGGAATGGAATGTAATCGAATGGAATGGAACGGAATGGAACGGAATGGAATGGAATGGAATGGAATGGAAAGGAATTCAATGGAATAGAATGGAATGGAATGAAATGGAATGGAATCAACCCGAGTAGAATGGAATGGATTGTAATGGAATCGAATGGAATGGAATGGAATGGAATGGAATGGAATCGAATGGAATCGAATGGAATGGAGTGGAATGGAATGGAATGGAATGGAATGGAATGGAATGGAATGGAATGGAATCAACCCGAGTAGAATGGAATGGAATGGAATGGAATGGAATGGAATGGAATGGAATGGAATTCTATGGAATGGAATTCAATGGAATAGAATGGAATGGAATGGAACGGAATGGAATGGAATGAACCCGAGTAGAACGGAAGGGAATGGAATGGAATTGAATGGAATGGAATGGAAAGGAATGGAATGGAATCGAATGGAATCGAATGGAATGGAATGGAATGGAATGGAATCGAATGGAATGGAATGGAATGGAATCGAATCGAATGGAATGAAATGGAATTGAATGGAATGGAATGGAATGGAATGGAATCAACCCGAGTAGATTGGAATGGATTGGAATGGAATGAAATGGAATGGAATGGAATTCAATGGAAAAAATGAAATGGAATGGAATGGAATGGAATGGAATGGAATGGAATGGAATAGAATCGAATGGAATCGAATGGAATCGAATGGAATGGCGTGGAATAGAATGGAATCAACCCGACTAGAATGGAATGGAATGGAACGGAACGGAATGGAACGGAACGGAACGGAACCGAATGGAATGGAGTGAAATGGAATGGAATCGAATGGAATCGAACGGAACCGAATGGAATGGAAAGAAGGGAACGGAATGGAAGGGAATGGAATGGAATGGAATGGAATCAACCCGAGTAGAATGGAATGGATTGGAATGGAATGGAATGTTATGGAATGGAATGGAATGGAATGGAATTCAATAGAATAGAATGGAATGGAATGGAATGGAATGGAATGGAATGGAATGGAATGGAATCGAATGGAATCGAATGGAATCGAATGGAATGGAGTGGAATAGAATGGAATCAACCCGAATAGAACGGAACGGAATGGAACGGAACGGAACGGAATGGAATGGAGTGAAATGGAATGGAATCGAATGGAATCGAAAGGAACCGAATGGAATGGAATGGAAGGGAATGGAATGGAATTGAATGGAATGGAATGTATTGGAATCAACCCGAGTAGAATGGAATGGATTGGAATGGAATGGAATGGAATCAAATGCAATGCAATGGAATGGAATGGAATGGAATGGAATGGAATGGAACGGAATGGACCCGAGTAGAACGGAAAGGAATGGAATGGAATGGAATGGAATGGAATGGAATGAACCGGAGTAGAACGGAATGGAATGGAATGGAATGGAATGGAATGGAATGGAATGGAATCGAAAGGAATGGAATGGAATGGAATGGAATTTAATCGAATGGAATCGAATGGAATGGAATGGAACGGAATGGAATCGAATGGAACGGAAAGGAATGGAATGGAATGGAATGGAATGGAATGGAATGGAATGGAATGGAATGGAATGGAATGGAATGGAATCGAATGGATTGGAATGGAGTGGAATGGAATGGAATGGAATTGAATGGAATGGTATCGAAAGGAATGGAATGGAATGGAATGGAATGGAATGGAATTCAATGGAATATAATGGAATGGAATGGAATGGAATGGAATGGAATGGAATGGAATGGATTGGAATGGAATCAACACGAGTAGAACGGAATGGAAAGGAATGGAATGGAATGGAATGGAATGGAATTCAATGGAAAAAATGAAATGGAATGGAATGGAATGGAATGGAATGGAATGGAATGGAATGGAATCAACCCGAGTAGAACGGAATGGAATGGAATGGAATGGAATGGAATGGAATGGAATGGAACGGAATGGAATGGAATGGAATGGAATGGAATTCAATGGAATAGAATGGAATGGAATGGAATGGAATGGAATGGAATGGAAAGGAATCGAATGGAATCGAATGGAATCGAATGGAATGGAATGGAATAGAATGGAATCAACCCGAGTAGAAAGGAATGGAATGGAATGGAATGGAATGGAATGGAATGGAATGGAATGGAATGGAATGGAATGGAATGCAATGCAATGAAATGGAAAGGAATGGAATGGAATCGAATGGAATGGACTGGAATGAAATGGAAAGGAATGGAATAGACTGGAATGGAATGGAATGGAATCAACACGAGTAGAATGGAATGGATTGGAATGGAATGGAATGGAATCGAAAGGAATCAAATGGAACCGAATGGAATGGAATGGAAGGGAATGGAATGGAATGGAATGGAATGGAATGGAATCAACCCGAGTACAATGGAATGGATGGGAATGGAATGGAATATAATGTAAAGGAATGGAATGGAATGGAATGGAATCGAATGGAATGGAATGGAATGGAATGGAATCGAATGGAATCGAATGGAATCGAATGGAATGGAACGGAATGGAATGGAATGGAATGGAATCGAATGGAATGGAATGGAATGGAACGGAATCGAATGGAATGGAATGGAAAGGAATGGAATGGAACGGAATGGAATGGAATGGAATGGAATGGAATCAACCCGAGTAGAACGGAATGGAATGGATTGGAATGGAATGGAAAGGAATGGAATCGAATGGAAAGGAATGGAATGGAATGGAATCAACCCGAGTAGAACGGAATGGAAGGGAATGGAATGGAATGGAATGGAATGGAATGGAATGGAATGGAAACGAATGGAATCGAATGGAATCGAGTGGAATGGAATGGAATAGAATGGAATCAACCCGAGTAGAACAGAATGGAATGGAATGGAATGGAATGGAATGGAATGGAATGGAATGGAATGGAATGCAATGGAATGGAATGGAATGGAATGGAATCAACCCGAGTAGAACGGAATGGAATGGAATGGAATGGAATGGAATGGAATGGAATGGAATGGAATGGAATGGAATTCAATGGAATAAAATGGAATGGAATGGAATGGAATTCAAAGGAATGGAATGGAATGGAATGGAATGGAATGGAATGGAATCAACCCGAGTAGAACGGAATGGAATGGAATGGAAAGGAATGGAATGGAATGGAATGGAATGGAATATAATGGAATGGAAAGGAATCGAATGGAATCGAATGGAATCGAATGGAATGGAATGGAATGGAATGGAATGGAATGGAATGCAATGGAATGGAATGGAATGTAATCGAATGGAATGGAACGGAATGGAACGGAATGGAATGGAATGGAATGGAATGGAAAGGAATTCAATGGAATAGAATGGAATGGAATGAAATGGAATGGAATCAACCCGAGTAGAATGGAATGGATTGTAATGGAATCGAATGGAATGGAATGGAATGGAATGGAATGGAATCGAATGGAATCGAATGGAATGGAGTGGAATGGAATGGAATGGAATGGAATGGAATGGAATGGAATGGAATGGAATCAACCCGAGTAGAATGGAATGGAATGGAATGGAATGGAATGGAATGGAATGGAATGGAATTCTATGGAATGGAATTCAATGGAATAGAATGGAATGGAATGGAACGGAATGGAATGGAATGAACCCGAGTAGAACGGAAGGGAATGGAATGGAATTGAATGGAATGGAATGGAAAGGAATGGAATGGAATCGAATGGAATCGAATGGAATGGAATGGAATGGAATGGAATGGAATGGAATCGAATGGAATGGAATGGAATGGAATCGAATCGAATGGAATGAAATGGAATTGAATGGAATGGAATGGAATGGAATGGAATCAACCCGAGTAGATTGTAATGGATTGGAATGGAATGAAATGGAATGGAATGGAATTCAATGGAAAAAATGAAATGGAATGGAATGGAATGGAATGGAATAGAATCGAATGGAATCGAATGGAATCGAATGGAATGGCGTGGAATAGAATGGAATCAACCCGACTAGAATGGAATGGAATGGAACGGAACGGAATGGAACGGAACGGAACGGAACCGAATGGAATGGAGTGAAATGGAATGGAATCGAATGGAATCGAACGGAACCGAATGGAATGGAAAGAAGGGAACGGAATGGAAGGGAATGGAATGGAATGGAATGGAATCAACCCGAGTAGAATGGAATGGATTGGAATGGAATGGAATGTTATGGAATGGAATGGAATGGAATGGAATTCAATAGAATAGAATGGAATGGAATGGAATGGAATGGAATGGAATGGAATGGAATGGAATCGAATGGAATCGAATGGAATCGAATGGAATGGAGTGGAATAGAATGGAATCAACCCGAATAGAACGGAACGGAATGGAACGGAACGGAACGGAATGGAATGGAGTGAAATGGAATGGAATCGAATGGAATCGAAAGGAACCGAATGGAATGGAATGGAAGGGAATGGAATGGAATTGAATGGAATGGAATGTATTGGAATCAACCCGAGTAGAATGGAATGGATTGGAATGGAATGGAATGGAATCAAATGCAATGCAATGGAATGGAATGGAATGGAATGGAATGGAATGGAACGGAATGGACCCGAGTAGAACGGAAAGGAATGGAATGGAATGGAATGGAATGGAATGGAATGAACCGGAGTAGAACGGAATGGAATGGAATGGAATGGAATGGAATGGAATGGAATGGAATGGAATCGAAAGGAATGGAATGGAATGGAATGGAATTTAATCGAATGGAATCGAATGGAATGGAATGGAACGGAATGGAATCGAATGGAACGGAAAGGAATGGAATGGAATGGAATGGAATGGAATGGAATGGAATGGAATGGAATGGAATGGAATGGAATCGAATGGATTGGAATGGAGTGGAATGGAATGGAATGGAATTGAATGGAATGGTATCGAAAGGAATGGAATGGAATGGAATGGAATGGAATGGAATTCAATGGAATATAATGGAATGGAATGGAATGGAATGGAATGGAATGGAATGGAATGGATTGGAATGGAATCAACACGAGTAGAACGGAATGGAAAGGAATGGAATGGAATGGAATGGAATGGAATTCAATGGAAAAAATGAAATGGAATGGAATGGAATGGAATGGAATGGAATGGAATGGAATCGAATGGAATCGAATGGAATCGAATGGAATGGAGTGGAATAGAATGGAATCAACCCGAGTAGAACGGAATGGAATGGAACGGAACGGAACGGAATGGAACGGAACGGAACGGAACCGAATGGAATGGAGTGAAATGGAATGGAATCGAATGGAATCGAATGGCACCGAATGGAATGGAAAGAAGGGAATGGAAAGGAATGGAATGAAATGGAATGGAATGGAATCAACCCGAGTAGAATGGAATGGATTGGAATGGAATGGAATGGAATGGAATGGAATTCAATAGAATAGAATGGAATGGAATGGAATGGAATGGAATCGAAAGGAATCGAATGGAATCGAATGGAATGGAGTGGAATAGAATGGAATCAACCTGAATAGAACGGAACGGAAAGGAACGGAACGGAACGGAACGGAACGGAATTGAGTGAAATGGAATGGAATCGAATGGAATCGAAAGGAACCGAATGGAATGGAATGGAAGGGAATGGAATGGAATGGAATGGAATGGAATGGAATGGAATCAACCCGAGTAGAATGGAATGGATTGGAATGGAATGGAATGGAATGGAATGGAATGGATTGGAATGGAATGGAATCCACCCGAGTAGAATGGAGTGGATTGGAATGGAATGGAATGGAATAGAATGGAATCGGATGGAATGGAGTGGAATGGAATGGAATGGAATGGAATGGAATGGAATGGAATCGAATGGAATGGAATGGAATGGAATGGAATGGAATGGAATGGAATGGAATGGAATGGAATGGAATCAACCCGAGTAGAACGGAATGGAATGGAATGGAATGGAATGGAATAGAACGGAACGGAATGGAATGGAATGGAATGGAATGGAATGGAATGGAATGGAATGGAATGGAATGGAATGGAATTCAATTGAATAGAATGGAATGGAATGGAATAGAATGGAATGGAATGGAATTGAATCGAATGGAATGGAATGGAATGGAATGCAATGGAATGGAATGGAATGGAATCAATCCGAGTAGAACGGAATGGATTGGAATGGAAAGGAATGGAATGGAATGGAATGGAATGAATGGAATGGAATGGAATGGAATGGAATCGAATGGAATCGAATGGAATCGAATGGAATGGAACGGAATGGAATGGTATGGAATGGAATCGAATGGAATGGAATGGAATGGAATGGAATGGAATGGAATGGAATGGAATGGAATGGAATGGAATGGAATGGAATGGAATCAACCCGAGTAGAACGGAATGGAATGGAATGGAATGGAATGGAATGGAATGGAATGGAATGGAATGGAATGGAATTCAATGGAATATAATGGAATGGAATGGAATGGAATGGAATGGAATGGAATGGAATGGAATGGAATGGAATGGAATGGAATGGATTGGAATGGAATCAACACGAGTAGAACGGAGTGGAATGGAATGGAAAGGAATGGAATGGAATGGAATGGAATGGAATGTAATGGAATGGAATGGAATGGAATCGAATGGAATCGAATGGAATCGAATGGAATTGAATGGAAGGGAATGGAATGGAATGGAATGGAATGGAATTGAATCAACCCGAGTAGAATGGAATGGATTGGAATGGAATGGAATGGAATGGAATGGAATGGAATCGAATGGAATCGAATGGAACCGAATGGAATGGAATGGAAGGGAATGGAATGGAATGGAATGGAATGGAATGGAATGGAATCAACCCGAGTAGAATGGAATGGAATGGAATGGAATGGAATGGAATGGAATGGAATGGAATCGAATGGAATCGTATGGAATCGAATGGAATGGAATGGAATCAACCCGAGTAGAACGGAATGGAATGGAAAGGAATGGAATGGAATGGAATGGAATGGAACGGAATGGAATGGAATGGAATGGAATGGAATTCAATGGAATAGAATGGAATGGAATGGAATGGAATGGAATGGAATGGAATCGAATGGAATCGAATGGAATCGAATGGAATGGAATGGAATAGAATGGAATCAACCCGAGTAGAAAGGAATGGAATGGAATGGAATGGAATGGAATGGAATGGAATGGAAAGGAATGCAATGAAATGGAAAGGAATGGAATGGAATCGAATGGAATGGACTGGAATGAAATGGAAAGGAATGGAATAGACTGGAATGGAATGGAATGGAATCAACACGAGTAGAATGGAATGGATTGGAATGCAATGGAATGGAATCGAATGGAATCAAATGGAACCGAATGGAATGGAATGGAAGGGAATGGAATGGAATGGAATGGAATGGAATGGAATCAACCCTAGTACAATGGAATGGATTGGAATGGAATGGAATATAATGTAATGGAATGGAATTGAATCGAATGGAATGTAATGGAATGGAATGGAATCGAATGGAATGAATGGAATGGAATGGAATGGAATGGAATCGAATGGAATCGAATGGAATCGAATGGAATGGAACGGAATGGAACGGAATGGAATGGAATGGAATGGAATGGAATGGAATGGAATGGAATGGAATCGAATGGAATGGAATGGAATGGAATGGAATGGAATGGAATGGAATGGATTGGAATGGAATCAACACGAGTAGAACGGAATGGAAAGGAATGGAATGGAATGGAATGGAATGGAATGGAATGGAATGTAATGGAATGTAATGGAATGGAATGGAATCGAATGGAATCGAATGGAATCGAATGGAATGGAATGGAATGGAATGGAATCGAATGGAATGGAACGGAATGGAATGGAATGGAATGGAATGGAATGGAATGGAATGGAATGGAATGGAATGGAATTCAATGGAATAGAATGGAATGGAATGAAATGGAATGGAATCAACCCGACAAGAATGGAATGGATTGTAATGGAATGGAATGGAATGGAATGGAATGGAATATAATGGAATGTATTCGAATGGAATGGAATGGAATGGAATGGAATGGAATGGAATGGAATGGAATCGAATGGAATCGAATGGAATGGAATGGAATGGAATGGAATGGAATCGAATGGAATGGAATGGAATGGAATGGAATCAACCCGAGTAGATTGGAATGGATTGGAATGGAATGGAATGGAATGGTATGGAATTCAATGGAAAAAATGAAATGGAATGGAATGGAATGGAATGGAATGGAATGGAATGGAATCGAATGGAATGGAATGGAATGGAATGGAATGGAATCGAATCGAATGGAAAGGAATGGAATCAACCCGAGAAGATTGGAATGGATTGGAATGGAATGGAATGGAATGGAATGGAATGGAATGGAATTCAATGGAAAAAATGAAATGGAATGGAATGGAATGGAATGGAATGGAATGGAATCGAATGGAATCGAATGGAATCGAATGGAATGGAGTGGAATAGAATGGAATCAACCCGAGTAGAACGGAATGGAATGGAACGGAACGGAACGGAACAGAACGGAACGGAACGGAACGGAACGGAACCGAATGGAATGGAGTGAAATGGAATGGAATCGAATGGAATCGAATGGCACCGAATGGAATGGAAAGAAGGGAATGGAATGGAATGGAATGGAATGGAATGGAATGGAATCAACCCGAGTAGAATGGAATGGATTGGAATGGAATGGAATGGAACGGAATGGAATTCAATAGAATAGAATGGAATGGAATGGAATGGAATGGAATGGAATGGAATGGAATCGAATGGAATCGAATGGAATGGACTGGAATAGAATGGAATCAACCTGAATAGAACGGAACGGAACGGAACGGAACGGAACGGAATGGAATTGAGTGAAATGGAATGGAATCGAATGGAATCGAAAGGAACCGAATGGAATGGAATGGAAGGGAATGGAATGGAATGGAATGGAATGGAATGGAATCAACCCGAGTAGAATGGAATGGATTGGAATGGAATGGAATGGAATGGAATGGATTGGAATGGAATGGAATGGAATGGAATGGAATGGAATGGAATGGAATAGAATGGAATGGAATGGAATGGAATAGAATCGAATGGAATCGAATGGAATCGAATGGAATGGAGTGGAATAGAATGGAATCAACCCGACTAGAATGGAATGGAATGGAACGGAACGGAATGGAACGGAACGGAACGGAACCGAATGGAATGGAGTGAAATGGAATGGAATCGAATGGAATCGAACGGAACCGAATGGAATGGAAAGAAGGGAACGGAATGGAAGGGAATGGAATGGAATGGAATGGAATCAACCCGAGTAGAATGGAATGGATTGGAATGGAATGGAATGTTATGGAATGGAATGGAATGGAATGGAATTCAATAGAATAGAATGGAATGGAATGGAATGGAATGGAATGGAATGGAATGGAATGGAATCGAATGGAATCGAATGGAATCGAATGGAATGGAGTGGAATAGAATGGAATCAACCCGAATAGAACGGAACGGAATGGAACGGAACGGAACGGAATGGAATGGAGTGAAATGGAATGGAATCGAATGGAATCGAAAGGAACCGAATGGAATGGAATGGAAGGGAATGGAATGGAATTGAATGGAATGGAATGTATTGGAATCAACCCGAGTAGAATGGAATGGATTGGAATGGAATGGAATGGAATCAAATGCAATGCAATGGAATGGAATGGAATGGAATGGAATGGAATGGAACGGAATGGACCCGAGTAGAACGGAAAGGAATGGAATGGAATGGAATGGAATGGAATGGAATGAACCGGAGTAGAACGGAATGGAATGGAATGGAATGGAATGGAATGGAATGGAATGGAATCGAAAGGAATGGAATGGAATGGAATGGAATTTAATCGAATGGAATCGAATGGAATGGAATGGAACGGAATGGAATCGAATGGAACGGAAAGGAATGGAATGGAATGGAATGGAATGGAATGGAATGGAATGGAATGGAATGGAATGGAATGGAATGGAATGGAATCGAATGGATTGGAATGGAGTGGAATGGAATGGAATGGAATTGAATGGAATGGTATCGAAAGGAATGGAATGGAATGGAATGGAATGGAATGGAATTCAATGGAATATAATGGAATGGAATGGAATGGAATGGAATGGAATGGAATGGAATGGATTGGAATGGAATCAACACGAGTAGAACGGAATGGAAAGGAATGGAATGGAATGGAATGGAATGGAATTCAATGGAAAAAATGAAATGGAATGGAATGGAATGGAATGGAATGGAATGGAATGGAATCGAATGGAATCGAATGGAATCGAATGGAATGGAGTGGAATAGAATGGAATCAACCCGAGTAGAACGGAATGGAATGGAACGGAACGGAACGGAATGGAACGGAACGGAACGGAACCGAATGGAATGGAGTGAAATGGAATGGAATCGAATGGAATCGAATGGCACCGAATGGAATGGAAAGAAGGGAATGGAAAGGAATGGAATGAAATGGAATGGAATGGAATCAACCCGAGTAGAATGGAATGGATTGGAATGGAATGGAATGGAATGGAATGGAATTCAATAGAATAGAATGGAATGGAATGGAATGGAATGGAATCGAATGGAATCGAATGGAATCGAATGGAATGGAGTGGAATAGAATGGAATCAACCTGAATAGAACGGAACGGAAAGGAACGGAACGGAACGGAACGGAACGGAATTGAGTGAAATGGAATGGAATCGAATGGAATCGAAAGGAACCGAATGGAATGGAATGGAAGGGAATGGAATGGAATGGAATGGAATGGAATGGAATGGAATCAACCCGAGTAGAAAGGAATGGATTGGAATGGAATGGAATGGAATGGAATGGAATGGATTGGAATGGAATGGAATCCACCCGAGTAGAATGGAGTGGATTGGAATGGAATGGAATGGAATAGAATGGAATCGGATGGAATGGAGTGGAATGGAATGGAATGGAATGGAATGGAATGGAATGGAATCGAATGGAATGGAATGGAATGGAATGGAATGGAATGGAATGGAATGGAATGGAATGGAATCAACCCGAGTAGAACGGAATGGAATGGAATGGAATGGAATGGAATAGAACGGAACGGAATGGAATGGAATGGAATGGAATGGAATGGAATGGAATGGAATGGAATGGAATTCAATTGAATAGAATGGAATGGAATGGAATAGAATGGAATGGAATGGAATTGAATCGAATGGAATGGAATGGAATGGAATGCAATGGAATGGAATGGAATGGAATCAATCCGAGTAGAACGGAATGGATTGGAATGGAAAGGAATGGAATGGAATGGAATGGAATGAATGGAATGGAATGGAATGGAATGGAATCGAATGGAATCGAATGGAATCGAATGGAATGGAACGGAATGGAATGGTATGGAATGGAATCGAATGGAATGGAATGGAATGGAATGGAATGGAATGGAATGGAATGGAATGGAATGGAATGGAATGGAATGGAATCAACCCGAGTAGAACGGAATGGAATGGAATGGAATGGAATGGAATGGAATGGAATGGAATGGAATGGAATGGAATTCAATGGAATATAATGGAATGGAATGGAATGGAATGGAATGGAATGGAATGGAATGGAATGGAATGGAATGGAATGGATTGGAATGGAATCAACACGAGTAGAACGGAGTGGAATGGAATGGAAAGGAATGGAATGGAATGGAATGGAATGGAATGTAATGGAATGGAATGGAATGGAATCGAATGGAATCGAATGGAATCGAATGGAATTGAATGGAAGGGAATGGAATGGAATGGAATGGAATGGAATTGAATCAACCCGAGTAGAATGGAATGGATTGGAATGGAATGGAATGGAATGGAATGGAATGGAATCGAATGGAATCGAATGGAACCGAATGGAATGGAATGGAAGGGAATGGAATGGAATGGAATGGAATGGAATGGAATGGAATCAACCCGAGTAGAATGGAATGGAATGGAATGGAATGGAATGGAATGGAATGGAATGGAATGGAATCGAATGGAATCGTATGGAATCGAATGGAATGGAATGGAATCAACCCGAGTAGAACGGAATGGAATGGAAAGGAATGGAATGGAATGGAATGGAATGGAACGGAATGGAATGGAATGGAATGGAATGGAATTCAATGGAATAGAATGGAATGGAATGGAATGGAATGGAATGGAATGGAATGGAATCGAATGGAATCGAATGGAATCGAATGGAATGGAATGGAATAGAATGGAATCAACCCGAGTAGAAAGGAATGGAATGGAATGGAATGGAATGGAATGGAATGGAATGGAAAGGAATGCAATGAAATGGAAAGGAATGGAATGGAATCGAATGGAATGGACTGGAATGAAATGGAAAGGAATGGAATAGACTGGAATGGAATGGAATGGAATCAACACGAGTAGAATGGAATGGATTGGAATGCAATGGAATGGAATCGAATGGAATCAAATGGAACCGAATGGAATGGAATGGAAGGGAATGGAATGGAATGGAATGGAATGGAATGGAATCAACCCTAGTACAATGGAATGGATTGGAATGGAATGGAATATAATGTAATGGAATGGAATTGAATCGAATGGAATGTAATGGAATGGAATGGAATCGAATGGAATGAATGGAATGGAATGGAATGGAATGGAATCGAATGGAATCGAATGGAATCGAATGGAATGGAACGGAATGGAACGGAATGGAATGGAATGGAATGGAATGGAATGGAATGGAATGGAATCGAATGGAATGGAATGGAATGGAATGGAATGGAATGGAATGGAATGGATTGGAATGGAATCAACACGAGTAGAACGGAATGGAAAGGAATGGAATGGAATGGAATGGAATGGAATGGAATGGAATGTAATGGAATGTAATGTAATGGAATGGAATCGAATGGAATCGAATGGAATCGAATGGAATGGAATGGAATGGAATGGAATCGAATGGAATGGAACGGAATGGAATGGAATGGAATGGAATGGAATGGAATGGAATGGAATGGAATGGAATGGAATGGAATTCAATGGAATAGAATGGAATGGAATGAAATGGAATGGAATCAACCCGACAAGAATGGAATGGATTGTAATGGAATGGAATGGAATGGAATGGAATGGAATATAATGGAATGTATTCGAATGGAATGGAATGGAATGGAATGGAATGGAATGGAATGGAATGGAATGGAATCGAATGGAATCGAATGGAATGGAATGGAATGGAATGGAATGGAATCGAATGGAATGGAATGGAATGGAATGGAATCAACCCGAGTAGATTGGAATGGATTGGAATGGAATGGAATGGAATGGTATGGAATTCAATGGAAAAAATGAAATGGAATGGAATGGAATGGAATGGAATGGAATGGAATGGAATGGAATCGAATGGAATGGAATGGAATGGAATGGAATGGAATCGAATCGAATGGAAAGGAATGGAATCAACCCGAGAAGATTGGAATGGATTGGAATGGAATGGAATGGAATGGAATGGAATGGAATTCAATGGAAAAAATGAAATGGAATGGAATGGAATGGAATGGAATGGAATGGAATGGAATCGAATGGAATCGAATGGAATCGAATGGAATGGAGTGGAATAGAATGGAATCAACCCGAGTAGAACGGAATGGAATGGAACGGAACGGAACGGAACAGAACGGAACGGAACGGAACGGAACGGAACCGAATGGAATGGAGTGAAATGGAATGGAATCGAATGGAATCGAATGGCACCGAATGGAATGGAAAGAAGGGAATGGAATGGAATGGAATGGAATGGAATGGAATGGAATCAACCCGAGTAGAATGGAATGGATTGGAATGGAATGGAATGGAACGGAATGGAATTCAATAGAATAGAATGGAATGGAATGGAATGGAATGGAATGGAATGGAATGGAATCGAATGGAATCGAATGGAATGGACTGGAATAGAATGGAATCAACCTGAATAGAACGGAACGGAACGGAACGGAACGGAACGGAATGGAATTGAGTGAAATGGAATGGAATCGAATGGAATCGAAAGGAACCGAATGGAATGGAATGGAAGGGAATGGAATGGAATGGAATGGAATGGAATGGAATGGAATCAACCCGAGTAGAATGGAATGGATTGGAATGGAATGGAATGGAATGGAATGGATTGGAATGGAATGGAATGGAATGGAATGGAATGGAATGGAATGGAATAGAATGGAATGGAATGGAATGGAATGGAATGGAATGGAATGGAATTCAATGGAATTCAATGGAATGGAATGGAATGGAATGGAATGGAATGAACCCGAGCTGAACGGAATGGAATGGAATGGGATGGAATGGAATGGAATGGAATGGAATGGAATGGAATGGAATGGAATGGAATGGAATGGAATTAATTCGAATGGAAAGGAATGGAATGGAATGGAATGGAATGGTATCGAAAGGAATGGAATGGAATGGAATGCAATGGAATGGAATGGAATGGAATGGAATGGAATTGAATGGAATGGAATGGAATCAACCCGAGTAGAATGGAGTGGATTGGAATGGAATGGAATGGAATGGAACGGAATTCAATGGAATAGAATGAAATGGAATGGAATGGAATTGAATGGAATGGAATGGAATAGAATGGAATCGGATGGAATGGAGTGGAATGGAATGGAATGGAATGGAATGGAATGGAATGGAATGGAATGGAATGGAATCGAATGGAATGGAATGGAATGGAATGGAATGGAATGGAATGGAATGGAATGGAATGGAATCAACCCGAGTAGAACGGAATGGAATGGAATGGAATGGAATGGAATGGAATGGAATGGAATGGAATGGAATGGAATGGAATTCTATGGAATAGAATGGAATGGAAAGGAATAGAATGGAATGGAATGGAATTGAATCGAATGGAATGGAATGGAATGGAATGCAATGGAATGGAATGGAATGGAATCAATCCGAGTAGAACGGAATGGATTGGAATGGAAAGGAATGGAATGGAATGGAATGGAATGGAATGGAATTCAATGGAATATAATGGAATGGAATGGAATGGAATGGAATGGAATGGAATGGAATGGAATGGAATCAACACGAGTAGAACGGAATGGAATGGAATGGAAAGGAATGGAAAGGAATGGAATGGAATGGAATGGAATGGAATGGAATGGAATGGAATCGAATGGAATCGAATTGAATCGAATGGAATGGAATGGAAGGGAATGGAATGGAATGGAATGGAATGGAATGGAATCAACCCGAGCAGAATGGAATGGATTGGAATGGAATGGAATGGAATGGAATGGAATGGAATGGAATGGAATGGAATGGAATCGAATGGAATCGAATGGAACCGAATGGAATCGAATGGAAGGGAATGGAATGGAATGGAATGGAATGGAATGGAATCAACCCGAATAAAATGGAATGGATTGGAATGGAATGGAATGGAATGGAATGGAATGGAATGGAATCGAATGGAATCAAATGGAATCGAATGGAATGGAATGGAATGGAATGGAATCAACCCGAGTAGAACGGAATGGAATGGAATGGAATGGAATGGAATGGAATGGAACGGAATGGAATGGAATGGAATGGAATGGAATTCAATGGAATAGAATGGAATGGAATGGAATGGAATGGAATGGAATGGAATGGAATGGAATCGAATGGAATCGAATGGAATCGAATGGAATGGAATGGAATAGAATGGAATCAACCCGAGTAGAAAGGAATGGAATGGAATGGAATGGAATGGAATGGAATGGAATGGAATGGAATGCAATGAAATGGAAAGGAATGGAATGGAATCGAATGGAATGGACTGGAATGAAATCGAAAGGCATGGAATAGACAGGAATGGAATGGAATGGAATCAAATGGAACCGAATGGAATGGAATGGAAGGGAATGGAATGGAATGGAATGGAATGGAATGGAATCAACCCGAGTACAATGGAATGGATTGGAATGGAATGGAATATAATGTAATGGAATGGAATGGATTCGAATGGAATCGAATGGAATGGAATGGAATGGAATGGAATGGAATGGAATGGAATGGAATGGAATCAACCCGAGTAGAACGGAATGGAATGGAATGGAATGGAATGGAATGGAATGGAATGGAATGGAATTCTATGGAATGGAATGGAATGGAATGGAATGGAATGGAATGGAATGGAATCCACCCGAGTAGAACGGAATGGAATGGAATGGAATGGAATGGAATGGAATGGAATGGAATGGAATGGAATGGAATGGAATGGAATGGAATGGAATGGAGTGGAGTGGAGTGGAGTGGAATGGAATGGAATGGAATGGAATGGAATGGAATTCAATGGAATAGAATGGAATGGAATGGAAGGGAATGGAATCAACTCGAGTAGAAAGGAATGGAATGGAATGGAATGGAATGGAATGGAATGGAATGGAATGGAATGGAATGGAATGCAATGAAATGGAATGGAATGGAATCGAATGGAATGGACAGGAATGAAATGGAATGGAATGGAATGGAATGGAATGGAATGGAATGGAATGGAATAGAATGGAATGGAATGCAATCAACCCGAGTAGAATGGAATGGATTGGAATGGAATGGAATGGAATGGAATCGAATGGAATGGAATGGAATCGAATGGAATGGAAAGGAATGGAATGGACGCGAGTAGAACGGAATGGAATGGAATTGAATGGAATGGAATGGAATGGAATGGAATGGAATGGAATGGAATGGAATGGAATGGAATGAACCCGAGTAGAACGGAATGGAATGGAATGGAATGGAATGGAATGGAATGGAATTTAATGGAATGGAATGGAAAGGAATGGAATGGAATGGAATCAACCCGAGTAGAATGCAATGGGTAGGAATGGAATGGAATGGAATGGAACGTAATTCAATAGAATAGAATGGAAGGGAATGGAAAGGAATGGAATGGAATGTAATGGAATGGAATGGAATCGAATGGAATCGAATGGAATCGAACGGAATGGAGTGGAATAGAATGGAATCAACCCGAATAGAACGGAACGGAACGGAACGGAACGGAACGGAACGGAACGGAATGGAATGGAGTGAAATGGAATGGAATCAAATGGAATCGAATGGAACCGAATGGAATGGAATGGAAGGGAATGGAATGCAGTGGAATGGAATGGAATGGAATGGAATCAACCCGAGTAGAATGGAATGGACTGGAATGGAATGGAATGGAATGGAATGGAATTTAATGGAATGGAATGGAAAGGAATGGAATGGAATGGAATCAACCCGAGTAGAATGCAATGGGTAGGAATGGAATGGAATGGAATGGAACGTAATTCAATAGAATAGAATGGAAGGGAATGGAAAGGAATGGAATGGAATGTAATGGAATGGAATGGAATCGAATGGAATCGAATGGAATCGAACGGAATGGAGTGGAATAGAATGGAATCAACCCGAATAGAACGGAACGGAACGGAACGGAACGGAACGGAACGGAACGGAATGGAATGGAGTGAAATGGAATGGAATCAAATGGAATCGAATGGAACCGAATGGAATGGAATGGAAGGGAATGGAATGCAGTGGAATGGAATGGAATGGAATGGAATCAACCCGAGTAGAATGGAATGGACTGGAATGGAATGGAATGGAATGGAATGGAATGGAATGGAATGGAATGGAATCAACCCGAGTAGAATGGAATGGAATGGAATGGAATGGAATGGAATGGAATGGAATGGAATGGAATGGAATTCAATGGAATGGAATTCAATGGAATAGAATGGAATGGAATGGAATGGAATGGAATGGAATGAAACCGAGTAGAACGGAATGGAATGGAATGGAATTGAATGGAATGGAATGGAATGGAATGGAATGGAATCGAATGGAATCGAATGGAATGGAATGGAATGGAATGGAATGGAATGGAATCGAATGGAATGGAATGGAATGGAATGGAATGGAATGGAATGGAATGGAATGGAATGGAATGGAATGGAATGGAATGGAATGGAATCAACCCGAGTAGATTGGAATGGATTGGAATGGAATGAAATGGAATGGAATGGAATTCAATGGAAAAAATGAAATGGAATGGAATGGAATGGAATGGAATGGAATGGAATGGAATAGAATCGAATGGAATCGAATGGAATCGAATGGAATGGAGTTGAATAGAATGGAATCAACCCGAGTAGAATGGAATGGAATGGAACGGAACGGAACGGAACGGAACGGAACGGAACGGAACGGAATGGAGTGAAATGGAATGGAATCGAATGGAATCGAACGGAACCGAATGGAATGGAAAGAAGGGAACGGAATGGAATGGAATGGAATGGAATGGAATGGAATAAACCCGAGTAGAATGGAATGGATTGGAATGGAATGGAATGGAATGGAATGGAATGGAATGGAATGGAATGGAATTCAATAGAATAGAATGGAATGGAATGGAATGGAATGGAATGGAATGGAATGGAATCGAATCGAATGGAATCGAATGGAACCGAATGGAATGGAGTGGAATAGAATGGAATCAACCCGAATAGAACGGAACGGAACGGAACGGAACGGAACGGAATGGAAGGGAGTGAAATGGAATGGAATCGAATGGAATCGAAAGGAACCGAATGGAATGGAATGGAACGGAATGGAATAGAATTGAATGGAATGGAATGGATTGGAATCAACCCGAGTAGAATGGAATGGATTTGAATGGAATGGAATGGAATCAAATGCAATGCAATGGAATGGAATGGAATGGAATGGAATGGAACGGAATGGACCCGAGTAGAACGGAATGGAATGGAATGGAATGGAATGGAATGGAATGAACCGGAGTAGAACGGAATGGAATGGAATGGAATGGAATGGAATGGAATGGAATGGAATCGAAAGGAATGGAATGGAATGGAATGGAATGGAATGGAATAGAATGGAATGGAATGGAATCAACACGAGTAGAATGGAATGGATTGGAATGGAATGGAATGGAATGGAATGGAATGGAATGGAATCGAATGGATTGGAATAGAGTGAAATGGAATGGAATGGAATGGAATAGAATGGAATGGAATGGAATGGAATGGAATCGAATGGAATCGAATGGAATCGAATGGAATGGAGTGGAAGAGAATGGGATCAACTCGAGTAGAACGGAATGGAATGGAACGGAATGGAACGGAACGGAACGGAATGGAACGGAACGGAATGGAATGGAGTGAAATGGAATGGAATCGAATGGAATCGAAAGGAACCGAATGGAATGGAATGGAACGGAATGGAATGGAATGAACTGGAATGGAATGGAATCAACCCTAGTAGAATGTAATGGATTGGAATGGAATGGAATGGAATGGAATGGAATGGAATGGAATGAACCCGAGTAGAACGGAATGGAATGGAATGGAATGGAATGGAATGGAATGGAATTTAATGGAATGGAATGGAAAGGAATGGAATGGAATGGAATCAACCCGAGTAGAATGGAATGGGTAGGAATGGAATGGAATGGAATGGAACGTAATTCAATAGAATAGAATGGAAGGGAATGGAAAGGAATGGAATGGAATGTAATGGAATGGAATGGAATCGAATGGAATCGAATGGAATCGAACGGAATGGAGTGGAATAGAATGGAATCAACCCGAATAGAACGGAACGGAACGGAACGGAACGGAACGGAATGGAATGCAGTGAAATGGAATGGAATCAAATGGAATCGAATGGAACCGAATGGAATGGAATGGAAGGGAATGGAATGCAGTGGAATGGAATGGAATGGAATGGAATCAACCCGAGTAGAATGGAATGGACTGGAATGGAATGGAATGGAATGGAATGGAATGGAATGGAATGGAATGGAATCAACCCGAGTAGAATGGAATGGAATGGAATGGAATGGAATGGAATGGAATGGAATGGAATGGAATGGAATGGAATGGAATTCAATGGAATGGAATTCAATGGAATAGAATGGAATGGAATGGAATGGAATGGAATGGAATGAACCCGAGTAGAACGGAATGGAATGGAATGGAATTGAATGGAATGGAATGGAATGGAATGGAATGGAATCGAATGGAATCGAATGGAATGGAATGGAATGGAATGGAATGGAATGGAATCGAATGGAATGGAATGGAATGGAATCGAATGGAATGGAATGGAATGGAATGGAATGGAATGGAATCAACCCGAGTAGATTGGAATGGATTGGAATGGAATGAAATGGAATGGAATGGAATTCAATGGAAAAAATGAAAGGAATGGAATGGAATGGAATGGAATGGAATGGAATGGAATAGAATCGAATGGAATCGAATGGAATCGAATGGAATGGAGTTGAATAGAATGGAATCAACCCGAGTAGAATGGAATGGAATGGAACGGAACGGAACGGAACGGAACGGAACGGAACGGAACGGAATGGAGTGAAATGGAATGGAATCGAATGGAATCGAACGGAACCGAATGGAATGGAAAGAAGGGAACGGAATGGAATGGAATGGAATGGAATGGAATGGAATGGAATAAACCCGAGTAGAATGGAATGGATTGGAATGGAATGGAATGGAATGGAATGGAATGGAATGGAATGGAATTCAATAGAATAGAATGGAATGGAATGGAATGGAATGGAATGGAATGGAATGGAGTCGAATCGAATGGAATCGAATGGAACCGAATGGAATGGAGTGGAATAGAATGGAATCAACCCGAATAGAACGGAACGGAACGGAACGGAACGGAACGGAATGGAAGGGAGTGAAATGGAATGGAATCGAATGGAATCGAAAGGAACCGAATGGAATGGAATGGAACGGAATGGAATGGAATTGAATGGAATGGAATGGATTGGAATCAACCCGAGTAGAATGGAATGGATTTGAATGGAATGGAATGGAATCAAATGCAATGCAATGGAATGGAATGGAATGGAATGGAATGGAACGGAATGGACCCGAGTAGAACGGAATGGAATGGAATGGAATGGAATGGAATGGAATGAACCGGAGTAGAACGGAATGGAATGGAATGGAATGGAATGGAATGGAATGGAATGGAATCGAAAGGAATGGAATGGAATGGAATGGAATGGAATGGAATGGAATGGAATGGAATAGAATGGAATGGAATGGAATCAACACGAGTAGAATGGAATGGATTGGAATGGAATGGAATGGAATGGAATGGAATGGAATGGAATGGAATCGAATGGATTGGAATAGAGTGAAATGGAATGGAATGGAATGGAATAGAATGGAATGGAATGGAATGGAATGGAATCGAATGGAATCGAATGGAATCGAATGGAATGGAGTGGAAGAGAATGGGATCAACTCGAGTAGAACGGAATGGAATGGAACGGAATGGAACGGAACGGAACGGAATGGAACGGAACGGAATGGAATGGAGTGAAATGGAATGGAATCGAATGGAATCGAATGGAACCGAATGGAATGGAATGGAACGGAATGGAATGGAATGAACTGGAATGGAATGGAATCAACCCTAGTAGAATGTAATGGATTGGAATGGAATGGAATGGAATGGAATGGAATGGAATGGAATGGAATGGAATCGAATGGAATGGAATGGAAAGGAATGGAATGGAATGGAATTCAATGGAATGGAATGGAATGGAATGGAATGGAATGGAATGGAATCGAATGGAATTGAATGGAATCGAATGGAATGGAATGGAATAGAATGTAATCAACCCGAGTATAACGGAATGGAATGGAATGGAATGGAATGGAATGGAATGGAATGGAATGGAATGGAATGGAATGGAATGGAATTCTATGGAATGGAATGGAATGGAATGGAATGGAATGGAATGGAATCAACCCGAGTAGAATGGAATGGATTGGAATGGAATGGAATGGAATGGAATGGAATCGAATGGAATGGAATGGAATCGAATGGAATGGAAAGGAATGGAATGGACGCGAGTAGAACGGAATGGAATGGAATGGAATGGAATGGAATGGAATGGAATGGAATGGAATGGAATGGAATGGAATGGAATGGAATGAACCCGAGTAGAACGGAATGGAATGGAATGGAATGGAATGGAACGGAATGGAATGGAATTTAATGGAATGGAATGGAAAGGAATGGAATGGAATGGAATCAACCCGAGTAGAATGGAATGGGTAGGAATGGAATGGAATGGAATGGAAAGTAATTCAATAGAATAGAATGGAAGGGAATGGAAAGGAATGGAATGGAATGTAATGGAATGGAATGGAATCGAATGGAATCGAATGGAATCGAACGGAATGGAGTGGAATAGAATGGAATCAACCCGAATAGAACGGAACGGAACGGAACGGAACGGAACGGAACGGAATGGAATGGAGTGAAATGGAATGGAATCAAATGGAATCGAATGGAACCGAATGGAATGGAATGGAAGGGAATGGAATGCAGTGGAATGGAATGGAATGGAATGGAATCAACCCGAGTAGAATGGAATGGACTGGAATGGAATGGAATGGAATGGAATGGAATGGAATGGAATGGAATGGAATGCAATCAACCCGAGTAGAATGGAATGGAATGGAATGGAATGGAATGGAATGGAATGGAATGGAATGGAATTCAATGGAATGGAATTCAATGGAATAGAATGGAATGGAATGGAATGGAATGGAATGGAATGAACCCGAGTAGAATGGAATGGATTGGAATGGAATGGAATGGAATGTAATGGAATTCAATAGAATAGAATGGAATGGAATGGAATGGAATGGAATGGAATGGAATGGAATGGAATGGAATCGAAAGGAATCGAAAGGAATCGAATGGAATCGAATGGAATGGAGTGGAATAGAATGGAATCAACCTGAATAGAACGGAACGGAACGGAACGGAACGGAACGGAACGGAACGGAATGGAATTGAGTGAAATGGAATGGAATCGAATGGAATCGAAAGGAACCGAATGGAATGGAATGGAAGGGAATGGAATGGAATGGAATGGAATCAACCCGAGTAGAATGGAATGGATTGGAATGGAATGGAATGGAATGGAATGGAATGGAATGGAATGGAATGGAATGGAATGGAATGGAATTCAATGGAATGGAATGGGATGGAATGGAATGGAATGGAATGGAATGAACCCGATTTGAACGGAATGGAATGGAATGGGATGGAATGGAATGGAATGGAATGGAATGGAATGGAATGGAATGGAATGGAATGGAATTGATTCGAATGCAATGGAATGGAATGGAATGGAATGGAATGGTATCGAAAGGAATGGAATGGAATGGAATGCAATGGAATGGAATGGAATGGAATGGAATGGAATGGAATGGAATCAACCCGAGTAGAATGGAGTGGATTGGAATGGAATGGAATGGAATGGAATGGAATTCAATGGAATAGAATGAAATGGAATGGAACGGAATTGAATGGAATTGAATGGAATAGAATGGAATCGGATGGAATGGAGTGGAATGGAATGGAATGGAATGGAATGGAATCGAATGGAATGGAATGGAATGGAATGGAATGGAATGGAATGGAATGGAATGGAATGGAATGGAATCAACACGAGTAGAACGGAATGGAATGGAATGGAATGGAATTGAATGGAACGGAACAGAATGGAACGGAATGGAATGGAATGGAATGGAATGGAATGGAACGGAATGGAATTCAATTGAATAGAATGGAATGGAATGGAATAGAATGGAATGGAATGGAATTGAATCGAATGGAATGGAATGGAATGAAATGCAATGGAATGGAATGGAATGGAATCAATCCGAGTAGAACGGAATGGATTGGAATGGAAAGGAATGGAATGGAATGGAATGGAATGAATGGAATGGAATGGAATGGAATGGAATCGAATGGAATCGAATGGAATCGAATGGAATGGAACGGAATGGAATGGAATGGAATGGAATCGAATGGAATGGAATGGAATGGAATGGAATGGAATGGAATGGAATGGAATGGAATGGAATGGAATGGAATGGAATCAACCCGAGTAGAACGGAATGGAATGGAATGGAATGGAATGGAATGGAATGGAATGGAATGGAATGGAATGGAATGGAATGGAATGGAATTCAATGGAATATAATGGAATGGAATGGAATGGAATGGAATGGAATGGAATGGAATGGAATGGAATGGAATGGATTGGAATGGAATCAACACGAGTAGAACGGAATGGAATGGAATGGAAAGGAATGGAATGGAATGGAATGGAATGGAATGGAATGGAATGGAATGGAATCGAATGGAATCGTATGGAATCGAATGGAATCTTATGGAATCGAATGGAATGGAATCAACCCGAGTAGAACGGAATGGAATGGAAAGGAATGGAATGGAATGGAATGGAATGGAACGGAATGGAATGGAATGGAATAAACCCGAGTAGAATGGAATGGATTGGAATGGAATGGAATGGAATGGAATGGAATGGAATGGAATGGAATGGAATTCAATAGAATAGAATGGAATGGAATGGAATGGAATGGAATGGAATGGAATGGAATCGAATCGAATGGAATCGAATGGAACCGAATGGAATGGAGTGGAATAGAATGGAATCAACCCGAATAGAACGGAACGGAACGGAACGGAACGGAACGGAATGGAAGGGAGTGAAATGGAATGGAATCGAATGGAATCGAAAGGAACCGAATGGAATGGAATGGAACGGAATGGAATAGAATTGAATGGAATGGAATGGATTGGAATCAACCCGAGTAGAATGGAATGGATTTGAATGGAATGGAATGGAATCAAATGCAATGCAATGGAATGGAATGGAATGGAATGGAATGGAACGGAATGGACCCGAGTAGAACGGAATGGAATGGAATGGAATGGAATGGAATGGAATGAACCGGAGTAGAACGGAATGGAATGGAATGGAATGGAATGGAATGGAATGGAATGGAATCGAAAGGAATGGAATGGAATGGAATGGAATGGAATGGAATAGAATGGAATGGAATGGAATCAACACGAGTAGAATGGAATGGATTGGAATGGAATGGAATGGAATGGAATGGAATGGAATGGAATCGAATGGATTGGAATAGAGTGAAATGGAATGGAATGGAATGGAATAGAATGGAATGGAATGGAATGGAATGGAATCGAATGGAATCGAATGGAATCGAATGGAATGGAGTGGAAGAGAATGGGATCAACTCGAGTAGAACGGAATGGAATGGAACGGAATGGAACGGAACGGAACGGAATGGAACGGAACGGAATGGAATGGAGTGAAATGGAATGGAATCGAATGGAATCGAAAGGAACCGAATGGAATGGAATGGAACGGAATGGAATGGAATGAACTGGAATGGAATGGAATCAACCCTAGTAGAATGTAATGGATTGGAATGGAATGGAATGGAATGGAATGGAATGGAATGGAATGGAATGAACCCGAGTAGAACGGAATGGAATGGAATGGAATGGAATGGAATGGAATGGAATTTAATGGAATGGAATGGAAAGGAATGGAATGGAATGGAATCAACCCGAGTAGAATGGAATGGGTAGGAATGGAATGGAATGGAATGGAACGTAATTCAATAGAATAGAATGGAAGGGAATGGAAAGGAATGGAATGGAATGTAATGGAATGGAATGGAATCGAATGGAATCGAATGGAATCGAACGGAATGGAGTGGAATAGAATGGAATCAACCCGAATAGAACGGAACGGAACGGAACGGAACGGAACGGAATGGAATGCAGTGAAATGGAATGGAATCAAATGGAATCGAATGGAACCGAATGGAATGGAATGGAAGGGAATGGAATGCAGTGGAATGGAATGGAATGGAATGGAATCAACCCGAGTAGAATGGAATGGACTGGAATGGAATGGAATGGAATGGAATGGAATGGAATGGAATGGAATGGAATCAACCCGAGTAGAATGGAATGGAATGGAATGGAATGGAATGGAATGGAATGGAATGGAATGGAATGGAATGGAATGGAATTCAATGGAATGGAATTCAATGGAATAGAATGGAATGGAATGGAATGGAATGGAATGGAATGAACCCGAGTAGAACGGAATGGAATGGAATGGAATTGAATGGAATGGAATGGAATGGAATGGAATGGAATCGAATGGAATCGAATGGAATGGAATGGAATGGAATGGAATGGAATGGAATCGAATGGAATGGAATGGAATGGAATCGAATGGAATGGAATGGAATGGAATGGAATGGAATGGAATCAACCCGAGTAGATTGGAATGGATTGGAATGGAATGAAATGGAATGGAATGGAATTCAATGGAAAAAATGAAAGGAATGGAATGGAATGGAATGGAATGGAATGGAATGGAATAGAATCGAATGGAATCGAATGGAATCGAATGGAATGGAGTTGAATAGAATGGAATCAACCCGAGTAGAATGGAATGGAATGGAACGGAACGGAACGGAACGGAACGGAACGGAACGGAACGGAATGGAGTGAAATGGAATGGAATCGAATGGAATCGAACGGAACCGAATGGAATGGAAAGAAGGGAACGGAATGGAATGGAATGGAATGGAATGGAATGGAATGGAATAAACCCGAGTAGAATGGAATGGATTGGAATGGAATGGAATGGAATGGAATGGAATGGAATGGAATGGAATTCAATAGAATAGAATGGAATGGAATGGAATGGAATGGAATGGAATGGAATGGAGTCGAATCGAATGGAATCGAATGGAACCGAATGGAATGGAGTGGAATAGAATGGAATCAACCCGAATAGAACGGAACGGAACGGAACGGAACGGAACGGAATGGAAGGGAGTGAAATGGAATGGAATCGAATGGAATCGAAAGGAACCGAATGGAATGGAATGGAACGGAATGGAATGGAATTGAATGGAATGGAATGGATTGGAATCAACCCGAGTAGAATGGAATGGATTTGAATGGAATGGAATGGAATCAAATGCAATGCAATGGAATGGAATGGAATGGAATGGAATGGAACGGAATGGACCCGAGTAGAACGGAATGGAATGGAATGGAATGGAATGGAATGGAATGAACCGGAGTAGAACGGAATGGAATGGAATGGAATGGAATGGAATGGAATGGAATGGAATCGAAAGGAATGGAATGGAATGGAATGGAATGGAATGGAATGGAATGGAATGGAATAGAATGGAATGGAATGGAATCAACACGAGTAGAATGGAATGGATTGGAATGGAATGGAATGGAATGGAATGGAATGGAATGGAATGGAATCGAATGGATTGGAATAGAGTGAAATGGAATGGAATGGAATGGAATAGAATGGAATGGAATGGAATGGAATGGAATCGAATGGAATCGAATGGAATCGAATGGAATGGAGTGGAAGAGAATGGGATCAACTCGAGTAGAACGGAATGGAATGGAACGGAATGGAACGGAACGGAACGGAATGGAACGGAACGGAATGGAATGGAGTGAAATGGAATGGAATCGAATGGAATCGAATGGAACCGAATGGAATGGAATGGAACGGAATGGAATGGAATGAACTGGAATGGAATGGAATCAACCCTAGTAGAATGTAATGGATTGGAATGGAATGGAATGGAATGGAATGGAATGGAATGGAATGGAATGGAATCGAATGGAATCGAATGGAATGGAATGGAATGGAGTGGAATGGAATGGAATCAACCCGAGTAGAAGGGAATGGAATGGAATGGAATGGAATGGAATGGAATGGAATGGAATGGAATGGAATGGAAAGGAATGGAATGGAATGGAATTCAATGGAATGGAATGGAATGGAATGGAATGGAATGGAATGGAATCGAATGGAATTGAATGGAATCGAATGGAATGGAATGGAATAGAATGTAATCAACCCGAGTATAACGGAATGGAATGGAATGGAATGGAATGGAATGGAATGGAATGGAATGGAATGGAATGGAATGGAATGGAATTCTATGGAATGGAATGGAATGGAATGGAATGGAATGGAATGGAATCAACCCGAGTAGAATGGAATGGATTGGAATGGAATGGAATGGAATGGAATGGAATCGAATGGAATGGAATGGAATCGAATGGAATGGAAAGGAATGGAATGGACGCGAGTAGAACGGAATGGAATGGAATGGAATGGAATGGAATGGAATGGAATGGAATGGAATGGAATGGAATGGAATGGAATGGAATGAACCCGAGTAGAACGGAATGGAATGGAATGGAATGGAATGGAACGGAATGGAATGGAATTTAATGGAATGGAATGGAAAGGAATGGAATGGAATGGAATCAACCCGAGTAGAATGGAATGGGTAGGAATGGAATGGAATGGAATGGAAAGTAATTCAATAGAATAGAATGGAAGGGAATGGAAAGGAATGGAATGGAATGTAATGGAATGGAATGGAATCGAATGGAATCGAATGGAATCGAACGGAATGGAGTGGAATAGAATGGAATCAACCCGAATAGAACGGAACGGAACGGAACGGAACGGTACGGAACGGAACGGAACGGAACGGAATGGAATGGAGTGAAATGGAATGGAATCAAATGGAATCGAATGGAACCGAATGGAATGGAATGGAAGGGAATGGAATGCAGTGGAATGGAATGGAATGGAATGGAATCAACCCGAGTAGAATGGAATGGACTGGAATGGAATGGAATGGAATGGAATGGAATGGAATGGAATGGAATGGAATGCAATCAACCCGAGTAGAATGGAATGGAATGGAATGGAATGGAATGGAATGGAATGGAATGGAATGGAATTCAATGGAATGGAATTCAATGGAATAGAATGGAATGGAATGGAATGGAATGGAATGGAATGAACCCGAGTAGAATGGAATGGATTGGAATGGAATGGAATGGAATGTAATGGAATTCAATAGAATAGAATGGAATGGAATGGAATGGAATGGAATGGAATGGAATGGAATGGAATCGAAAGGAATCGAAAGGAATCGAATGGAATCGAATGGAATGGAGTGGAATAGAATGGAATCAACCTGAATAGAACGGAACGGAACGGAACGGAACGGAACGGAACGGAACGGAATGGAATTGAGTGAAATGGAATGGAATCGAATGGAATCGAAAGGAACCGAATGGAATGGAATGGAAGGGAATGGAATGGAATGGAATGGAATCAACCCGAGTAGAATGGAATGGATTGGAATGGAATGGAATGGAATGGAATGGAATGGAATGGAATGGAATGGAATGGAATGGAATGGAATTCAATGGAATGGAATGGGATGGAATGGAATGGAATGGAATGGAATGAACCCGATTTGAACGGAATGGAATGGAATGGGATGGAATGGAATGGAATGGAATGGAATGGAATGGAATGGAATGGAATGGAATGGAATTGATTCGAATGCAATGGAATGGAATGGAATGGAATGGAATGGTATCGAAAGGAATGGAATGGAATGGAATGCAATGGAATGGAATGGAATGGAATGGAATGGAATGGAATGGAATCAACCCGAGTAGAATGGAGTGGATTGGAATGGAATGGAATGGAATGGAATGGAATTCAATGGAATAGAATGAAATGGAATGGAACGGAATTGAATGGAATTGAATGGAATAGAATGGAATCGGATGGAATGGAGTGGAATGGAATGGAATGGAATGGAATGGAATCGAATGGAATGGAATGGAATGGAATGGAATGGAATGGAATGGAATGGAATGGAATGGAATGGAATCAACACGAGTAGAACGGAATGGAATGGAATGGAATGGAATTGAATGGAACGGAACAGAATGGAACGGAATGGAATGGAATGGAATGGAATGGAATGGAATGGAATGGAATTCAATTGAATAGAATGGAATGGAATGGAATAGAATGGAATGGAATGGAATTGAATCGAATGGAATGGAATGGAATGAAATGCAATGGAATGGAATGGAATGGAATCAATCCGAGTAGAACGGAATGGATTGGAATGGAAAGGAATGGAATGGAATGGAATGGAATGAATGGAATGGAATGGAATGGAATGGAATCGAATGGAATCGAATGGAATCGAATGGAATGGAACGGAATGGAATGGAATGGAATGGAATCGAATGGAATGGAATGGAATGGAATGGAATGGAATGGAATGGAATGGAATGGAATGGAATGGAATGGAATGGAATCAACCCGAGTAGAACGGAATGGAATGGAATGGAATGGAATGGAATGGAATGGAATGGAATGGAATGGAATGGAATGGAATGGAATGGAATGGAATTCAATGGAATATAATGGAATGGAATGGAATGGAATGGAATGGAATGGAATGGAATGGAATGGAATGGAATGGATTGGAATGGAATCAACACGAGTAGAACGGAATGGAATGGAATGGAAAGGAATGGAATGGAATGGAATGGAATGGAATGGAATGGAATGGAATGGAATCGAATGGAATCGTATGGAATCGAATGGAATCTTATGGAATCGAATGGAATGGAATCAACCCGAGTAGAACGGAATGGAATGGAAAGGTATGGAATGGAATGGAATGGAATGGAACGGAATGGAATGGAATGGAATGGAATGGAATTCAATGGAATAGAATGGAATGGAATGGAATGGAATGGAATGGAATGGAATCGAATGGAATCGAATGGAATCGAATGGAATGGAATGGAATAGAATGGAATCAACCCGAGTAGAAAGGAATGGAATGGAATGGAATGGAATGGAATGGAATGGAATGGAAAGGAATGCAATGAAATGGAAAGGAATGGAATGGAATCGAATGGAATGGACTGGAATGAAATGGAAAGGAATGGAATAGACTGGAATGGAATGGAATGGAATCAACACGAGTAGAATGGAATGGATTGGAATGCAATGGAATGGAATCGAATGGAATCAAATGGAACCGAATGGAATGGAATGGAAGGGAATGGAATGGAATGGAATGGAATGGAATGGAATGGAATCAACCCGAGTACAATGGAATGGATTGGAATGGAATGGAATATAATGTAATGGAATGGAATGGAATCGAATGGAATGGAATGGAATGGAATGGAATGGAATGGAATGGAATCAAATGGAATGGAATGGAATGGAATGGAATGGAATGGAATGGAATGGAATGGAATGGAATGGAATGGAATCAACCCGAGTAGAATGGAATGGATTGGAATGGAATGGAATGGAATGGAATGGAATGGAATGGAATGGAATAGAATGGAATGGAATGGAATGGAATGGAATGGAATGGAATGGAATGGAATGGAATGGAATGGAATTCAATGGAATGGAATGGGATGGAATGGAATTGAATGGAATGGAATGAACCCGATTTGAACGGAATGGAATGGAATGGGATGGAATGGAATGGAATGGAATGGAATGGAATGGAATGGAATGGAATGGAATGGAATTGATTCGAATGGAATGGAATGGAATGGAATGGAATGGAATGGTATCGAAAGGAATGGAATGGAATGGAGTGCAATGGAATGGAATGGAATGGAATGGAATGGAATGGAATGGAATGGAATCAACCCGAGTAGAATGGAGTGGATTGGAATGGAATGGAATGGAATGGAATGGAATTCTATGGAATAGAATGAAATGGAATGGAATGGAATTGAATGGAATGGAATGGAATAGAATGGAATCGGTTGGAATGGAGTGGAATGGAATGGAGTGGAATGGAATGGAATGGAATGGAATGGAATGGAATGGAATCAACCCGAGTAGAACGGAATGGAATGGAATGGAATGGAACGGAACGGAACGGAACGGAACGGAACGGAACGGAACGGAATGGAATGGAATGGAATGGAATGGAATTCTATGTAATAGAATGGAATGGAATGGAATAGAATGGAATGGAATGGAATTGAATCGAATGGAATGGAATGGAATGGAATGCAATGGAATGGAATGGAATGGAATCAATCCGAGTAGAACGGAATGGATTGGAATGGAAAGGAATGGAATGGAATGGAATGGAATGAATGGAATGGAATGGAATGGAATGGAATCGAATTGAATCGAATGGAATCGAATGGAATGGAACGGAATGGAATGGAATGGAATGGAATCGAATGGAATGGAATGGAATGGAATGGAATCGAATGGAATGGAATGGAATGGAATGGAATGGAATGGAATGGATTGGAATGGAATCAACACGAGTAGAACGGAATGGAAAGGAATGGAATGGAATGGAATGGAATGGAATGGAATGGAATGTAATGGAATGTAATGTAATGGAATGGAATCGAATGGAATCGAATGGAATCGAATGGAATGGAATGGAATGGAATGGAATCGAATGGAATGGAACGGAATGGAATGGAATGGAATGGAATGGAATGGAATGGAATGGAATGGAATGGAATGGAATTCAATGGAATAGAATGGAATGGAATGAAATGGAATGGAATCAACCCGACAAGAATGGAATGGATTGTAATGGAATGGAATGGAATGGAATGGAATGGAATATAATGGAATGTATTCGAATGGAATGGAATGGAATGGAATGGAATGGAATGGAATGGAATGGAATGGAATGGAATGGAATGGAATGGAATCAACCCGAGTAGAACGGAATGGAATGGAATCGAATGGAATCGAATGGAATGCAATGGAATGGAATGGAATGGAATGGAATCGAATGGAATGGAATGGAATCGAATGGAATCGAATGGAATGGAATGGAATGGAATGGAATGGAATGGAATGGAATGGAATGGAATGGAATGGAATGGAATCAACGCGAGTAGATTGGACTGGATTGGAATGGAATGGAATGGAATGGTATGGAATTCAATGGAAAAAATGAAATGGAATGGAATGGAATGGAATGGAATGGAATCGAATGGAATGGAATGGAATGGAATGGAATGGAATGGAATGGAATCGAATCGAATGGAAAGGAATGGAATCAACCCGAGAAGATTGGAATGGATTGGAATGGAATGGAATGGAATGAAATGGAATGGAATTCAATGGAAAAAATGAAATGGAATGGAATGGAATGGAATGGAATGGAATGGAATGGAATCGAATGGAATCGAATGGAATCGAATGGAATGGAGTGGAATAGAATGGAATCAACCCGAGTAGAACGGAATGGAATGGAACGGAACGGAACGGAACGGAACGGAACGGAACGGAACGGAACCGAATGGAATGGAGTGAAATGGAATGGAATCGAATGGAATCGAATGGCACCGAATGGAATGGAAAGAAGGGAATGGAATGGAATGGAATGGAATGGAATGGAATGGAATCAACCCGAGTAGAATGGAATGGATTGGAATGGAATGGAATGGAACGGAATGGAATTCAATAGAATAGAATGGAATGGAATGGAATGGAATGGAATGGAATGGAATCGAATGGAATCGAATGGAATGGAGTGGAATAGAATGGAATCAACCTGAATAGAACGGAACGGAACGGAACGGAACGGAACGGAATGGAATTGAGTGAAATGGAATGGAATCGAATGGAATCGAAAGGAACCGAATGGAATGGAATGGAAGGGAATGGAATGGAATGGAATGGAATGGAATGGAATGGAATCAACCCGAGTAGAATGGAATGGATTGGAATGGAATGGAATGGAATGGAATGGATTGGAATGGAATGGAATGGAATGGAATGGAATGGAATAGAATGGAATGGAATGGAATGGAATGGAATGGAATGGAATGGAATGGAATGGAATGGAATTCAATGGAATGGAATGGAATGGAATGGAATGGAATGGAATGGAATGGAATGAACCCGAGTTGAACGGAATGGAATGGAACGGGATGGAATGGAATGGAATGGAATGGAATGGAATGGAATGGAATGGAATTGATTCGAATGGAAAGGAATGGAATGGAATGGAATGGAATGGTATCGAAAGGAATGGAATGGAATGGAATGCAATGGAATGGAATGGAATGGAATGCAATGGAATGGAATGGAATGGAATGGAATGGAATTGAATGGAATGGAATGGAATCAGCCCGATTAGAATGGAGTGGATTGGAATGGAATGGAATGGAATGCAATGGAATTCAATGGAATAGAATGAAATGGAATGGAATGGAATTGAATGGAATGGAATGGAATAGAATGGAATCGGATGGAATGGAGTGGAATGGAATGGAATGGAATGGAATGGAATGGAATGGAATGGAATGGAATCGAATGGAATGGAATGGAATGGAATGGAATGGAATGGAATGGAATGGAATGGAATGGAATGGAATCAACCCGAGTAGAACGGAATGGAATGGAATGGAATGGAATGGAATGGAATGGAATGGAATGGAATGGAATGGAATCGAATTCAATGGAATAGAATGGAATGGAATGGAATAGAATGGAATGGAATGGAATTGAATCGAATGGAATGGAATGGAATGGAATGCAATGGAATGGAATGGAATGGAATCAATCCGAGTAGAACGGAATGGATTGGAATGGAAAGGAATGGAATGGAATGGAATGGAATGGAATGGAATTCAATGGAATATAATGGAATGGAATGGAATGGAATGGAATGGAATGGAATGGAATGGAATGGAATGGAATGGAATGGAATGGATTGGAATGGAATCAACACGAGTAGAACGGAATGGAATGGAATGGAAAGGAATGGAATGGAATGGAATGGAATGGAATGGAATGGAATGGAATGGAATGGAATGGAATCCAATGGAATCGAATGGAATCGAATGGAATGGAATGGAAGGGAATGGAATGGAATGGAATGGAATGGAATGGAATCAACCCGAGCAGAATGGAATGGATTGGAATGGAATGGAATGGAATGGAATGGAATGGAATGGAATGGAATCGAATGGAATCGAATGGAACCGAATGGAATGGAATGGAAGGGAATGGAATGGAATGAAACGGAATGGAATGGAATGGAATGGAATGGAATCAACCCGAGTAAAATGGAATGGATTGGAATGGAATGGAATGGAATGGAATGGAATGGAATGGAATGGAATGGAATGGAATGGAATCGAATGGAATCGAATGGAATGGAATGGAATGGAATGGAATGGAATGGAATCAACCCGAGTAGAACGGAATGGAATGGAATGGAATGGAATGGAATGGAATGGAATGGAACGGAATGGAATGGAATGGAATGGAATGGAATTCCATGGAATAGAATGGAATGGAATGGAATGGAATGGAATCGAATGGAATCGAATGGAATCGAATGGAATGGAATGGAATAGAATGGAATCAACCCGAGTAGAAAGGAATGGAATGGAATGGAATGGAATGGAATGGAATGGAATGGAATGGAATGCAATGAAATGGAAAAGAATGGAATGGAATCGAATGGAATGGACTGGAATGAAATGGAAAGGAATGGAATAGACTGGAATGGAATGGAATGGAATCAAATGGAACCGAATGGAATGGAATGGAAGGGAATGGAATGGAATGGAATGGAATGGAATGGAATCAACCCGAGTACAATGGAATGGATTTTAATGGAATGGAATATAATGTAATGGAATGGAATGGAATCGAATGGAATCGAATGGAATGGAATGGAATGGAATGGAATGGAATGGAATCAACCCGAGTAAAATGGAATGGATTGGAATGGAATGGAATGGAATGGAATGGAATGGAATGGAATGGAATGGAATGGAATCGAATGGAATCGAATGGAATCGAATGGAATGGAATGGAATGGAATGGAATCAACCCGAGTAGAACGGAATGGAATGGAATGGAATGGAATGGAATGGAATGGAATGGAATGGAACGGAATGGAATGGAATGGAATGGAATGGAATTCCATGGAATAGAATGGAATGGAATGGAATGGAATGGAATCGAATGGAATCGAATGGAATCGAATGGAATGGAATGGAATAGAATGGAATCAACCCGAGTAGAAAGGAATGGAATGGAATGGAATGGAATGGAATGGAATGGAATGGAATGGAATGCAATGAAATGGAAAGGAATGGAATGGAATCGAATGGAATGGACTGGAATGAAATGGAAAGGAATGGAATAGACTGGAATGGAATGGAATGGAATCAAATGGAACCGAATGGAATGGAATGGAAGGGAATGGAATGGAATGGAATGGAATGGAATGGAATCAACCCGAGTACAATGGAATGGATTTTAATGGAATGGAATATAATGTAATGGAATGGAATGGAATCGAATGGAATCGAATGGAATGGAATGGAATGGAATGGAATGGAATGGAATCAACCCGAGTAGAACGGAATGGAATGGAATGGAATGGAATGGAATGGAATGGAATGGAATGGAATGGAATGGAATTCTATGGAATGGAATGGAATGGAATGGAATGGAATGGAATGGAATCAACCCGAGTAGAACGGAATGGAATGGAATGGAATGGAATGGAATGGAATGGAATGGAATGGAATGGAATGGAATGGAGTGGAGTGGAGTGGAGTGGAATGGAATGGAATGGAATGGAATGGAATGGAATTCAATGGAATAGAATGGAATGGAATGGAAGGGAATGGAATCAACTCGAGTAGAAAGGAATGGAATGGAATGGAATGGAATGGAATGGAATGGAATGGAATGCAATGAAATGGAATGGAATGGAATGGAATCGAATGGAATGGACAGGAATGAAATGGAATGGAATGGAATGGAATGGAATGGAATGGAATGGAATGGAATGGAATGGAATGGAATGCAATCAACCCGAGTAGAATGGAATGGATTGGAATGGAATGGAATGGAATGGAATCGAATGGAATGGAATGGAATCGAATGGAATGGAAAGGAATGGAATGGACGCGAGTAGAACGGAATGGAATGGAATGGAATGGAATGGAATGGAATGGAATGGAATGGAATGGAATGGAATGAACCCGAGTAGAACGGAATGGAATGGAATGGAATGGAATGGAATGGAATGGAATGGAATTTAATGGAATGGAATGGAAAGGAATGGAATGGAATGGAATGGAATCAACCCGAGTAGAATGGAATGGGTAGGAATGGAATGTAATGGAACGGAACGTAATTCAATAGAATAGAATGGAAGGGAATGGAAAGGAATGGAATGGAATGTAAAGGAATGGAATGGAATCGAATGGAATCGAATGGAATCGAACGGAATGGAGTGGAATAGAATGGAATCATCCCGAATAGAACGGAACGGAACGGAACGGAACGGAACGGAATGGAATGGAGTGAAATGGAATGGAATCAAATGGAATCGAATGGAACCGAATGGAATGGAATGGAAGGGAATGGAACGCAGTGGAATGGAATGGAATGGAATGGAATCAACCCGAGTAGAATGGAATGGATTGGAATGGAATGGAATGGAATGGAATGGAATGGAATTGATTCGAATGGAAAGGAATGGAATGGAATGGAATGGAATGGTATCGAAAGGAATGGAATGGAATGGAATGCAATGGAACGGAATGGAATGGAATGGAATGGAATTGAATGGAATGGAATGGAATCAACCCGAGTAGAATGGAGTGGATTGGAATGGAATGGAATGGAATGGAATGGAATTCAATGGAATAGAATGAAATGGAATGGAATGGAATTGAATGGAATGGAATGGAATAGAATGGAATCGGATGGAATGGAGTGGAATGGAATGGAATGGAATGGAATGGAATGGAATGGAATGGAATGGAATCGAATGGAATGGAATGGAATGGAATGGAATGGAATGGAATGGAATGGAATGGAATGGAATCAACCCGAGTAGAACGGAATGGAATGGAATGGAATGGAATGGAATGGAATGGAATGGAATGGAATGGAATGGAATGGAATTCAATGGAATAGAATGGAATGGAATGGAATAGAATGGAATGGAATGGAATTGAATCGAATGGAATGGAATGGAATGGAATGCAATGGAATGGAATGGAATGGAATCAATCCGAGTAGAACGGAATGGATTGGAATGGAAAGGAATGGAATGGAATGGAATGGAATGGAATGGAATTCAATGGAATATAATGGAATGGAATGGAATGGAATGGAATGGAATGGATTGGAATGGATTGGAATGGAATCAACACGAGTAGAACGGAATGGAATGGAATGGAAAGGAATGGAATGGAATGGAATGGAATGGAATGGAATGGAATGGAATGGAATCGAATGGAATCGAATGGAATCGAATGGAATGGAATGGAAGGGAATGGAATGGAATGGAATGGAATGGAATGGAATGGAATCAACCCGAGTAGAATGGAATGGATTGGAATGGAATGGAATGGAATGGAATGGAATCGAATGGAATGGAATCGAATGGAATCGAATGGAACCGAATGGAATGGAATGGAAGGGAATGGAATGGAATGGAATGGAATGGAATGGAATGGAATGGAATCAACCCGAGTAAAATGGAATGGATTGGAATGGAATGGAATGGAATGGAATGGAATGGAATCGAATGGAATCGAATGGAATCGAATGGAATGGAATGGAATGGAATGGAATGGAATGGAATCAACCCGAGTAGAACGGAATGGAATGGAATGGAATGGAATGGAATGGAATGGAATGGAACGGAATGGAATGGAATGGAATGGAATGGAATTCAATGGAATAGAATGGAATGGAATGGAATGGAATGGAATGGAATGGAATGGAATGGAATGGAATCGAATGGAATCGAATGGAATCGAATGGAATGGAATGGAATAGAATGGAATCAACCCGAGTAGAAAGGAATGGAATGGAATGGAATGGAATGGAATGGAATGGAATGGAATGGAATGCAATGAAATGGAAAGGAATGGAATGGAATCGAATGGAATGGACTGGAATGAAATGGAAAGGAATGGAATAGACTGGAATGGAATGGAATATAATCAACACGAGTAGAATGGAATGGATTGGAACGGAATGGAATGGAATCGAATGGAATCAAATGGAACCGAATGGAATGGAATGGAATGGAATGGAATGGAATGGAATGGAATCAACCCGAGTAGAACGGAATGGAATGGAATGGAATGGAATGGAATGGAATGGAATGGAATGGAATGGAATGGAATGGAATTCTATGGAATGGAATGGAATGGAATGGAATGGAATCAACCCGAGTAGAACGGAATGGAATGGAATGGAATGGAATGGAATGGAATGGAATGTAATGGAATGGAGTGGAGTGGAGTGGAGTGGAATGGAATGGAATGGAATGGAATGGAATGGAATTCAATGGAATAGAATGGAATGGAATGGAAGGGAATGGAATCAACTCGAGTAGAAAGGAATGGAATGGAATGGAATGGAATGGAATGGAATGGAATGCAATGAAATGGAATGGAATGGAATGGAATCGAATGGAATGTACAGGAATGAAATGGAATGGAATGGAATGGAATGGAATGGAATGGAATGGAATGGAATGGAATGCAATCAACCCGAGTAGAATGGAATGGATTGGAATGGAATGGAATGGAATGGAATCGAATGGAATGGAATGGAATCGAATGGAATTTTAAAGGAATGGAATGGACGCGAGTAGAACGGAATGGAATGGAATGGAATGGAATGGAATGGAATGGAATGGAATGGAATGAACCCGAGTAGAACGGAATGGAATGGAATGGAATGGAATGGAATGGAATGGAATTTAATGGAATGGAATGGAAAGGAATGGAATGGAATGGAATCAACCCGAGTAGAATGGAATGGGTAGGAATGGAATGGAATGGAATGGAATGGAACGTTATTCAATAGAATAGAATGGAAGGGAATGGAAAGGAATGGAATGGAATGTAATGGAATGGAATGGAATCGAATGGAATCGAATGGAATCGAACGGAATGGAGTGGAATAGAATGGAATCAACCCGAATAGAACGGAACGGAACGGAACGGAACGGAACGGAACGGAATGGAATGGAGTGAAATGGAATGGAATCAAATGGAATCGAATGGAACCGAATGGAATGGAATGGAAGGGAATGGAATGCAGTGGAATGGAATGGAATGGAATGGAATCAACCCGAGTAGAATGGAATGGACTGGAATGGAATGGAATGGAATGGAATGGAATGGAATGGAATGGAATCAACCCGAGTAGAATGGAATGGAATGGAATGGAATGGAATGGAATGGAATGGAATGGAATGGAATGGAATGGAATGGAATTCAATGGAATGGAATTCAATGGAATAGAATGGAATGGAATGGAATGGAATGGAATGAACCCGAGTAGAACGGAATGGAATGGAATGGAATTGAATGGAATGGAATGGAATGGAATGGAATGGAATCGAATGGAATCGAATGGAATGGAATGGAATGGAATGGAATGGAATGGAATCGAATGGAATGGAATGGAATGGAATCGAATGGAATGGAATGGAATGGAATGGAATGGAATGGAATGGAATGGAATGGAATGGAATGGAATCAACCCGAGTAGATTGGAATGGATTGGAATGGAATGAAATGGAATGGAATGGAATTCAATGGAAAAAATGAAATGGAATGGAATGGAATGGAATGGAATGGAATGGAATGGAATGGAATAGAATCGAATGGAATCGAATGGAATCGAATGGAATGGAGTTGAATAGAATGGAATCAACCCGAGTAGAATGGAATGGAATGGAACGGAACGGAACGGAACGGAACGGAACGGAACGGAACGGAATGGAGTGAAATGGAATGGAATCGAATGGAATCGAACGGAACCGAATGGAATGGAAAGAAGGGAATGGAATGGAATGGAATGGAATGGAATGGAATGGAATGGAATAAACCCGAGTAGAATGGAATGGATTGGAATGGAATGGAATGGAATGGAATGGAATGGAATGGAATGGAATTCAACAGAATAGAATGGAATGGAATGGAATGGAATGGAATGGAATGGAATGGAATGCAATCGAATCGAATGGAATCGAATGGAACCGAATGGAATGGAGTGGAATAGAATGGAATCAACCCGAATAGAACGGAACGGAACGGAACGGAACGGAACGGAATGGAAGGGAGTGAAATGGAATGGAATCGAATGGAAACGAAAGGAACCGAATGGAATGGAATGGAAGGGAATGGAATGGAATTGAATGGAATGGAATGGATTGGAATCAACCCGAGTAGAATGGAATGGATTGGAATGGAATGGAATGGAATCAAATGCAATGCAATGGAATGGAATGGAATGGAATGGAATGGAACGGAATGGACCCGAGTAGAACGGAATGGAATGGAATGGAATGGAATGGAATGGAATGAACCGGAGTAGAACGGAATGGAATGGAATGGAATGGAATGGAATGGAATAGAATGGAATGGAATGGAATCAACACGAGTAGAATGGAATGGATTGGAATGGAATGGAATGGAATGGAATGGAATGGAATGGAATCGAATGGATTGGAATAGAGTGAAATGGAATGGAATGGAATGGAATAGAATGGAATGGAATGGAATGGAATGGAATCGAATGGAATCGAATGGAATCGAATGGAATGGAGTGGAAGAGAATGGAATCAACTCGAGTAGAACGGAATGGAATGGAACGGAATGGAACGGAACGGAACGGAATGGAACGGAACGGAATGGAATGGAGTGAAATGGAATGGAATCGAATGGAATCGAATGGAACCGAATGGAATGGAATGGAACGGAATGGAATGGAATGAACTGGAATGGAATGGAATCAACCCTAGTAGAATGTAATGGATTGGAATGGAATGGAATGGAATGGAATGGAATGGAATGGAATGGAATGGAATCGAATGGAATCGAATGGAATGGAATGGAATGGAGTGGAATGGAATGGAATCAACCCGAGTAGAAGGGAATGGAATGGAATGGAATGGAATGGAATGGAATGGAATGGAATGGAATGGAATGGAATGGAAAGGAATGGAATGGAATGGAATTCAATGGAATGGAATGGAATGGAATGGAATGGAATCGAATGGAATTGAATGGAATCGAATGGAATGGAATGGAATAGAATGTAATCAACCCGAGTATAACGGAATGGAATGGAATGGAATGGAATGGAATGGAATGGAATGGAATGGAATGGAATCAACACGAGTAGAATGGAATGGATTGGAATGGAATGGAATGGAATGGAACGGAGTGGAATCGAATGGATTGGAATAGAATGAAATGGAATGGAATGGAATGGAATAGAATGGAATGGAATGGAATGGAATGGAATCGAATGGAATCGAATGGAATCGAAAGGAATGGAGTGGAAGAGAATGGAATCAACTCGAGTAGAACGGAATGGAATGGAACGGAATGGAAGGGAACGGAACGGAATGGAACGGAACGGAATGGAATGGAGTGAAATGGAATGGAATCGAATGGAATCGAATGGAACCGAATGGAATGGAATGGAACGGAATGGAATGGAATGAACTGGAATGGAATGGAATCAACCCTAGTAGAATGTAATGGATTGGAATGGAATGGAATGGAATGGAATGGAATGGAATGGAATCGAATGGAATGGAATGGAATGGAATGGAATGGAATGGAATGGAATGGAATCAACCCGAGTAGAAGGGAATGGAATGGAATGGAATGGAATGGAATGGAATGGAATGGAATGGAATGGAATGGAATGGAATGGAATGGAATTGAGTGGAATGGAATGGAATGGAATGGAATGGAATCGAATGGAATGGAATGGAATGGAATGGAAAGGAATGGAATCAACACGAGTAGAACGGAATGGAATGGAATGGAATGGAATGGAATGGAATGGAATGGAATGGAATGGAATGGAATGGAATTCTATGGAATGGAATGGAACTGAATGGAATCAACCCGAGTAGAACGGAATGGAATGGAATGGAAAGGAATGGAATGGAATGGAATGGAATGGAATGGAATGGAATGGAATGGAATTCAATGGAATGGAACGGAATGGAATGGAATGGAATGGAATGGAATGGAATGGAATGGAATGGAATGGAATGGAGTGGAATGGAATGGAATGGAATGGAATGGAATGGAATTCAATGGAATAGAATGGAATGGAATGGAATGGAATGGAATCAACCCGAGTAGAAAGGAATGGAACGGAATGAAATGGAATGGAATTGAATGGAATGGAATGGAATGGAATGGAATGGAATGGAATGGAATGGAATGCAATGGAATGGAATGGAATGGAATGGAATGGAATGGAATCAACCCGAGTAGAATGGAATGGATTGGAATGGAATGGAATGGAATGGAATCGAATGGAATGGAATGGAATCAAAAGGAATGGAAAGGAATCGAATGGACGCGAGTAGAACGGAATGGAATGGAATGGAATGGAATGGAATGAAATGGAATGAACCCGAGTAGAACGGAATGGAATGGAATGGAATGGAATGGAATGGAATGGAATGAACCCGAGTAGAACGGAATGGAATGGAATGGAATGGAATGGAATGGAATGGAATGGAATGGAATGGAATGAACCCGAGTAGAACAGAATGGAATGGAATGGAATGGAATGGAATGGAATGGAATGGAATGGAATGGAATGGAATGGAATGGAATGGAATCAACCCGAGTAGAATGGAATGGATAGGAATGGAATGGAATGGAATGGAATGTAATTCAATAGAATGGAATGGAGGGGAATGGAAAGGAATGGAATGGAATGGAATGGAATGGAATGGAATCGAATGGAATCGAATGGAATCGAATGGAATGGAGTGGAATAGAGTGGAATCCACCCGAATAGAACGGAACGGAACGGAACGGAATGGAACGGAACGGAACGGAATTTAATGGAGTGAAATGGAATGGAATCAAATGGAGTGGAATGGAACAGAATGGAATGGAATGGAAGGGAATGGAATGGAATGGAATGGAATGGAATGGAATGGAATGGAATGGAATGGAATGGAATGGAATGGAATCAACCCGAGTAGAACGGAATGGAATGGAATGGAATGGAATGGAATGGAATGGAATGGAATGGAATGGAATGCATTGGAATGGAATGGAATGGAATGGAATGGAATGGAATGGAATTCAATGGAATGGAATGGAATGGAATGGAATGGAATTGAATGGAATGGAATCAACCCGAGTAGAATGGAGTGGATTGGAATGGAATGGAATGGAATGGAATTCAATGGAATAGAATGAAATGGAATGGAATGGAATTGAAAGGAATGGAATGGAATAGAATGGAATCAGATGGAATGGAGTGGAATGGAATGGAATGGAATGGAATGGAATCGAATGGAATGGAATGGAATGGAATGGAATGGAATGGAATGGAATGGAATGGAATGGAATCAACCCGAGTAGAACGGAATGGAATGGAATGGAATGGAATGGAATGGAATGGAATGGAATGGAATGGAATGGAATGGAATGGCATGGAATTCCATGGAATAGAATGGAATGGAATGGAATCAACCCAAGTAGAATGGAATGGATAGGAATGGAATGGAATGGAATGGAATGTAATTCAATAGAATGGAATGGAGGGGAATGGAAAGGAATGGAATGGAATGGAATGGAAAGGAATGGAATGGAATGGAATGGCATCAACCCGAGTAGAACGGAATGGAATGGAATGGAATGGAATGGAATGGAATAGAATGGAATGTAATGGAATGGAATGCATTGGAATGGAATGGAATGGAATGGAATGGAATGGAATGGAATGGAATACAATGGAATGGAATGGAATGGAATGGAATCGAATTGAATGGAATGGAATCAACCCGAGTAGAATGGAGTGGATTGGAATGGAATGGAATGGAATGGAATGGAATTCAATGGAATAGAATGAAATGGAATGGAATGGATTTGAAAGGAATGGAATGGAATAGAATGGAATCAGATGGAATGGAGTGGAATGGAATGGAATGGAATGGAATGGAATGGAATGGAATGGAATGGAATGGAATGGAATGGAATGGAATGGAATGGAATGGAATCAACCCGAGTAGAACGGAATGGAATGGAATGGAATGGAATGGAATGGAATGGAATGGAATGGAATGGAATGGAATGGAATTCAATGGAATAGAATGGAATGGAATGGAATAGAATGGAATGGAATGGAATTGAATCGAATGGAATGGAATGGAATGGAATGGAATGGAATGGAATTCAATGGAATGTAATGGAATGGAATGGAATCGAATGGAATCAAATGGAATGGAATGGAATGGAATGGAATGGAATGGAATGGAATGAACCGGAGTAGAACGGAATGGAATGGAATGGAATGGAATGGAATAGAATGGAATCGAACAGAATCGAATGGAATGGAATGGAATGGAATGGAATGGAATGGAATGGAATGGAATGGAATCGAATCGAATGGAATCGAATGGAATGGAATGGAATGGAATGGAATGGAATGGAATGGAATGGAATGGAATCAACCCGAGTAGATTGGAATGGATTGGAATGGAATGAAATGGAATGGAATGGAATTCAATGGAAAAAATGAAATGGAATGGAATGGAATGGAATGGAATGGAATGGAATCGAATGGAATCGAATGGAATCGAATGGAATGGAATGGAATGGAATGGAATGGAATGGAATGGAATGGAATGGAATCAACCCGAGTAGAACGGAATGGAATGGAATGGAATGGAATGGAATGGAATGGAATGGAATGGAATGGAATTCAATGGAATGGAATGGAATGGAATGGAATGGAATGGAATGGAATAGAATGGAATTGAATGGAATCGAATGGAATGGAATGGAATAGAATGGAATCAACTCGAGTAGAAAGGAATGGAATGGAATGGAATTGAATGGAATGGAATGGAATGCAATGAAATGGAATGGAATGGAATGGAATCAAGTGGAATGGACTGGAATGAAATGTAATGTAATGGAATGGAATGGAATGGAATGGAATGGAATGGAATGGAATCAACCCGAGTAGAATGGAATGGATTGGAATGGAATGGAATGGAATGGAATCGAATGGAATGGAATGGAATCGAATGGAATGGAAAGGAATGGAATGGACGCGAGTAGAACGGAATGGAATGGAATGGAATGCAATGGAATGCAATGGAATGGAATGGAATGGAATGAAACCGAGTAGAACGGAATGGAATGGAATGGAATGGAATGGAATGGAATGGAATTTAATGGAATGGAATGGAAAGGAATGGAATGGAATGGAATCAACCCGAGTAGAATGGAATGGGTAGGAATGGAATGGAATGGAATTGAATGTAATTCAATAGAATAGAATGGAAGGGAATGGAAAGGAAAGGAAAGGAATGGAATAGAGTGGAATCGAATGGAATCGAATGGAATCGAATGGAATGGAGTGGAATAGAATGGAATCAACCCGAATAGAACGGAACGGAACGGAACGGAATGGAACGGAATGGAATGGAGTTAAATGGAATGGAATCAAATGGAATCGAATGGAACCGAATGGAATGGAATGGAAGGGAATGGAATGCAATGGAATGGAATGGAATGGAATGGAATCAACCCGAGTAGAATGGAATGGACTGGAATGGAATGGAATGGAATGGAATGGAATGGAATGGAATCAACCCGAGTAGAACGGAATGGAATGGAATGGAATGGAATGGAATGGAATGGAATGGAATTCAATGGAATGGAATTCAATGGAATGGAATCGAATGGAATGGACTGCAATGAAATGGAATGGAATGGAATGGAATGGAATGGAATGGAATGGAATGGAATGGAATGGAATCAACCCGAGTAGAATGGAATGGATTGGAATGGAATGGAATGGAATGGAATCGAATGGATTGGAATGGAATCGAATGGAATGGAAAGGAATGGAATGGACGCGAGTAGAACGGAATGGAATGGAATGGAATGGAATGGAATGGAATGGAATGGAATGGAATGAACCCGAGTAGAACGGAATGGAATGGAATGGAATGGAATGGAATGGAATGGAATGGAATGGAATGGAATTTAATGGAATGGAATGGAAAGGATTGGAATGGAATGGAATCAACCCGAGTAGAATGGAATGGGTAGGAATGGAATGGAATGGAATGGAATGTAATTCAATAGAATAGAATGGAAGGGAATGGAAAGGAATGGAAAGGAATGGAATGGAATGGAATCGAATGGAATCGAATGGAATCGAATGGAATGGAGTGGAATAGAATAGAATCAACACGAATAGAACGGAACGGAACGGAACGGAATGGAACGGAACGGAATGGAATGGAGTGAAATGGAATGGAATCAAATGGAATCGAATGGAACCGAATGGAATGGAATGGAAAGGAATGGAATGGAATGGAATCAACCCGAGTAGAATGGAATGGGTAGGAATGGAATGGAATGGAATGGAATGTAATTCAATAGAATAGAATGGAAGGGAATGGAAAGGAAAGGAAAGGAATGGAATAGAGTGGAATCGAATGGAATCGAATGGAATCGAATGGAATGGAGTGGAATAGAATGGAATCAACCCGAATAGAACGGAACGGAACGGAACGGAATGGAACGGAATGGAATGGAGTGAAATGGAATGGAATCAAATGGAATCGAATGGAACCGAATGGAATGGAATGGAAGGGAATGGAATGCAATGGAATGGAATGGAATGGAATGGAATCAACCCGAGTAGAATGGAATGGACTGGAATGGAATGGAATGGAATGGAATGGAATGGAATGGAATCAACCCGAGTAGAACGGAATGGAATGGAATGGAATGGAATGGAATGGAATGGAATGGAATGGAATGGAATTCAATGGAATGGAATTCAATGGAATGAAATCGAATGGAATGGACTGCAATGAAATGGAATGGAATGGAATGGAATGGAATGGAATGGAATGGAATGGAATGGAATGGAATTCAATGGAATGGAATTCAATGGAATAGAATGGAATGGAATGGAATGGAATGGAATGAACCCGAGTAGAACGGAATGGAATGGAATGGAATTGAATGGAATGGAATGGAATGGAATGGAATGGAATCGAATGGAATCGAATGGAATGGAATGGAATGGAATGGAATGGAATGGAATCGAATGGAATGGAATGGAATGGAATCGAATGGAATGGAATGGAATGGAATGGAATGGAATGGAATGGAATGGAATGGAATGGAATGGAATGGAATCAACCCGAGTAGATTGGAATGGATTGGAATGGAATGAAATGGAATGGAATGGAATTCAATGGAAAAAATGAAATGGAATGGAATGGAATGGAATGGAATGGAATGGAATGGAATAGAATCGAATGGAATCGAATGGAATCGAATGGAATGGAGTTGAATAGAATGGAATCAACCCGAGTAGAATGGAATGGAATGGAACGGAACGGAACGGAACGGAACGGAACGGAACGGAACGGAATGGAGTGAAATGGAATGGAATCGAATGGAATCGAACGGAACCGAATGGAATGGAAAGAAGGGAACGGAATGGAATGGAATGGAATGGAATGGAATGGAATAAACCCGAGTAGAATGGAATGGATTGGAATGGAATGGAATGGAATGGAATGGAATGGAATGGAATGGAATTCAATAGAATAGAATGGAATGGAATGGAATGGAATGGAATGGAATGGAATGGAATGCAATCGAATCGAATGGAATCGAATGGAACCGAATGGAATGGAGTGGAATAGAATGGAATCAACCCGAATAGAACGGAACGGAACGGAACGGAACGGAACGGAACGGAACGGAACGGAACGGAACGGAATGGAAGGGAGTGAAATGGAATGGAATCGAATGGAAACGAAAGGAACCGAATGGAATGGAATGGAAGGGAATGGAATGGAATTGAATGGAATGGAATGGATTGGAATCAACCCGAGTAGAATGGAATGGATTGGAATGGAATGGAATGGAATCAAAAGCAATGCAATGGAATGGAATGGAATGGAATGGAATGGAACGGAATGGACCCGAGTAGAACGGAATGGAATGGAATGGAATGGAATGGAATGGAATGAACCGGAGTAGAACGGAATGGAATGGAATGGAATGGAATGGAATGGAATGGAATGGAATGGAATGGAATCGAAAGGAATGGAATGGAATGGAATGGAATGGAATGGAATGGAATGGAATAGAATGGAATGCAATCGAATCGAATGGAATCGAATGGAACCGAATGGAATGGAGTGGAATAGAATGGAATCAACCCGAATAGAACGGAACGGAACGGAACGGAACGGAACGGAACGGAATGGAAGGGAGTGAAATGGAATGGAATCGAATGGAAACGAAAGGAACCGAATGGAATGGAATGGAAGGGAATGGAATGGAATTGAATGGAATGGAATGGATTGGAATCAACCCGAGTAGAATGGAATGGATTGGAATGGAATGGAATGGAATCAAAAGCAATGCAATGGAATGGAATGGAATGGAATGGAATGGAACGGAATGGACCCGAGTAGAACGGAATGGAATGGAATGGAATGGAATGGAATGGAATGAACCGGAGTAGAAAGGAATGGAATGGAATGGAATGGAATGGAATGGAATGGAATGGAATCGAAAGGAATGGAATGGAATGGAATGGAATGGAATGGAATGGAATGGAATAGAATGGAATGGAATGGAATCAACACGAGTAGAATGGAATGGATTGGAATGGAATGGAATGGAATGGAATGGAATGGAATGGAATGGAATCGAATGGATTGGAATAGAGTGAAATGGAATGGAATGGAATGGAATAGAATGGAATGGAATGGAATGGAATGGAATCGAATGGAATCGAATGGAATCGAATGGAATGGAGTGGTAGAGAATGGAATCAACTCGAGTAGAACGGAATGGAATGGAACGGAATGGAACGGAACGGAACGGAATGGAACGGAACGGAATGGAATGGAGTGAAATGGAATGGAATCGAATGGAATCGAATGGAACCGAATGGAATGGAATGGAACGGAATGGAATGGAATGAACTGGAATGGAATGGAATCAACCCTAGTAGAATGTAATGGATTGGAATGGAATGGAATGGAATGGAATGGAATGGAATGGAATGGAATCGAATGGAATCGAATGGAATGGAATGGAATGGAGTGGAATGGAATGGAATCAACCCGAGTAGAAGGGAATGGAATGGAATGGAATGGAATGGAATGGGATGGAATGGAATGGAATGGAATGGAAAGGAATGGAATGGAATGGAATTCAATGGAATGGAATGGAATGGAATGGAATGGAATCGAATGGAATTGAATGGAATCGAATGGAATGGAATGGAATAGAAAGTAATCAACCCGAGTATAACGGAATGGAATGGAATGGAATGGAATGGAATGGAATGGAATGGAATGGAATGGAATGGAATGGAATGGAATTCTATGGAATGGAATGGAATGGAATGGAATTCTATGGAATGGAATGGAATGGAATGGAATGGAATGGAATGGAATCAACCCGAGTAGAATGGAATGGATTGGAATGGAATGGAATGGAATGGAATGGAATCGAATGGAATGGAATGGAATCGAATGGAATGGAAAGGAATGGAATGGACGCGAGTAGAACGGAATGGAATGGAATGGAATGGAATGGAATGGAATGGAATGGAATGGAATGAACCCGAGTAGAACGGAATGGAATGGAATGGAATGGAATGGAATGGAATGGAATTTAATGGAATGGAATGGAAAGGAATGGAATGGAATGGAATCAACCCGAGTAGAATGGAATGGGTAGGAATGGAATGGAATGGAATGGAAAGTAATTCAATAGAATAGAATGGAAGGGAATGGAAAGGAATGGAATGGAATGTAATGGAATGGAATGGAATCGAATGGAATCGAATGGAATCGAACGGAATGGAGTGGAATAGAATGGAATCAACCCGAATAGAACGGAACGGAACGGAACGGAACGGAACGGAACGGAATGGAATGGAGTGAAATGGAATGGAATCAAATGGAATAGAATGGAACCGAATGGAATGGAATGGAAGGGAATGGAATGCAGTGGAATGGAATGGAATGGAATGGAATCAACCCGAGTAGAATGGAATGGACTGGAATGGAATGGAATGGAATGGAATGGAATGGAATGGAATGGAATGGAATGGAATGCAATCAACCCGAGTAGAATGGAATGGAATGGAATGGAATGGAATGGAATGGAATGGAATTCAATGGAATGGAATTCAATGGAATAGAATGGAATGGAATGGAATGGAATGGATTGGAATGAACCCGAGTAGAACGGAATGGAATGGAATGGAATTGAATGGAATGGAATGGAATGGAATGGAATGGAATCGAATGGAATCGAATGGAATGGAATGGAATGGAATGGAATGGAATGGAATGGAATCGAATGGAATGGAATGGAATGGAATCGAATCGAATGGAATGAAATGGAATGGAATGGAATGGAATGGAATGGAATGGAATGGAATGGAATGGAATGGAATGGAATCAACCCGAGTAGATTGGAATGGATTGGAATGGAATGAAATGGAATGGAATGGAATTCAATGGAAAAAATGAAATGGAATGGAATGGAATGGAATGGAATGGAATGGAATGGAATGGAATGGAATGGAATTCAATGGAATGTAATGGAATGGAATGGAATCGAATGGAATCAAATGGAATGGAATGGAATGGAATGGAATGGAATGGAATGGAATGAACCGGAGTAGAACGGAATGGAATGGAATGGAATGGAATGGAATAGAATGGAATCGAACAGAATCGAATGGAATGGAATGGAATGGAATGGAATGGAATGGAATGGAATGGAATGGAATGGAATCGAATCGAATGGAATCGAATGGAATGGAATGGAATGGAATGGAATGGAATGGAATGGAATGGAATGGAATGGAATGGAATCAACCCGAGTAGATTGGAATGGATTGGAATGGAATGAAATGGAATGGAATGGAATTCAATGGAAAAAATGAAATGGAATGGAATGGAATGGAATGGAATGGAATGGAATGGAATCGAATGGAATCGAAAGGAATCGAATGGAATGGAATGGAATGGAATGGAATGGAATGGAATGGAATGGAATGGAATCAACCCGAGTAGAACGGAATGGAATGGAATGGAATGGAATGGAATGGAATGGAATGGAATGGAATGGAATTCAATGGAATGGAATGGAATGGAATGGAATGGAATGGAATGGAATAGAATGGAATTGAATGGAATCGAATGGAATGGAATGGAATAGAATGGAATCAACTCGAGTAGAAAGGAATGGAATGGAATGGAATTGAATGGAATGGAATGGAATGGAATGCAATGAAATGGAATGGAATGGAATGGAATCAAGTGGAATGGACTGGAATGAAATGTAATGTAATGGAATGGAATGGAATGGAATGGAATGGAATGGAATGGAATCAACCCGAGTAGAATGGAATGGATTGGAATGGAATGGAATGGAATGGAATCGAATGGAATGGAATGGAATCGAATGGAATGGAAAGGAATGGAATGGACGCGAGTAGAACGGAATGGAATGGAATGGAATGCAATGGAATGCAATGGAATGGAATGGAATGGAATGAAACCGAGTAGAACGGAATGGAATGGAATGGAATGGAATGGAATGGAATGGAATTTAATGGAATGGAATGGAAAGGAATGGAATGGAATGGAATCAACCCGAGTAGAATGGAATGGGTAGGAATGGAATGGAATGGAATTGAATGTAATTCAATAGAATAGAATGGAAGGGAATGGAAAGGAAAGGAAAGGAATGGAATAGAGTGGAATCGAATGGAATCGAATGGAATAGAATGGAATGGAGTGGAATAGAATGGAATCAACCCGAATAGAACGGAACGGAACGGAACGGAATGGAACGGAATGGAATGGAGTGAAATGGAATGGAATCAAATGGAATCGAATGGAACCGAATGGAATGGAATGGAAGGGAATGGAATGCAATGGAATGGAATGGAATGGAATGGAATCAACCCGAGTAGAATGGAATGGACTGGAATGGAATGGAATGGAATGGAATGGAATGGAATGGAATCAACCCGAGTAGAACGGAATGGAATGGAATGGAATGGAATGGAATGGAATGGAATGGAATGGAATTCAATGGAATGGAATTCAATGGAATGGAATCGAATGGAATGGACTGCAATGAAATGGAATGGAATGGAATGGAATGGAATGGAATGGAATGGAATGGAATGGAATGGAATCAACCCGAGTAGAATGGAATGGATTGGAATGGAATGGAATGGAATGGAATCGAATGGATTGGAATGGAATCGAATGGAATGGAAAGGAATGGAATGGACGCGAGTAGAACGGAATGGAATGGAATGGAATGGAATGGAATGGAATGGAATGGAATGGAATGAACCCGAGTAGAACGGAATGGAATGGAATGGAATGGAATGGAATGGAATGGAATGGAATTTAATGGAATGGAATGGAAAGGATTGGAATGGAATGGAATCAACCCGAGTAGAATGGAATGGGTAGGAATGGAATGGAATGGAATGGAATGTAATTCAATAGAATAGAATGGAAGGGAATGGAAAGGAATGGAAAGGAATGGAATGGAATGGAATCGAATGGAATCGAATGGAATCGAATGGAATGGAGTGGAATAGAATAGAATCAACACGAATAGAACGGAACGGAACGGAACGGAATGGAACGGAACGGAATGGAATGGAGTGAAATGGAATGGAATCAAATGGAATCGAATGGAACCGAATGGAATGGAATGGAAAGGAATGGAATGGAATGGAATCAACCCGAGTAGAATGGAATGGGTAGGAATGGAATGGAATGGAATGGAATGTAATTCAATAGAATAGAATGGAAGGGAATGGAAAGGAAAGGAAAGGAATGGAATAGAGTGGAATCGAATGGAATCGAATGGAATCGAATGGAATGGAGTGGAATAGAATGGAATCAACCCGAATAGAACGGAACGGAACGGAACGGAATGGAACGGAATGGAATGGAGTGAAATGGAATGGAATCAAATGGAATCGAATGGAACCGAATGGAATGGAATGGAAGGGAATGGAATGCAATGGAATGGAATGGAATGGAATGGAATCAACCCGAGTAGAATGGAATGGACTGGAATGGAATGGAATGGAATGGAATGGAATGGAATGGAATCAACCCGAGTAGAACGGAATGGAATGGAATGGAATGGAATGGAATGGAATGGAATGGAATGGAATGGAATTCAATGGAATGGAATTCAATGGAATGAAATCGAATGGAATGGACTGCAATGAAATGGAATGGAATGGAATGGAATGGAATGGAATGGAATGGAATGGAATGGAATGGAATTCAATGGAATGGAATTCTATGGAATAGAATGGAATGGAATGGAATGGAATGGAATGAACCCGAGTAGAACGGAATGGAATGGAATGGAATTGAATGGAATGGAATGGAATGGAATGGAATGGAATCGAATGGAATCGAATGGAATGGAATGGAATGGAATGGAATGGAATGGAATCGAATGGAATGGAATGGAATGGAATCGAATGGAATGGAATGGAATGGAATGGAATGGAATGGAATGGAATGGAATGGAATGGAATGGAATGGAATGGAATCAACCCGAGTAGATTGGAATGGATTGGAATGGAATGAAATGGAATGGAATGGAATTCAATGGAAAAAATGAAATGGAATGGAATGGAATGGAATGGAATGGAATGGAATGGAATAGAATCGAATGGAATCGAATGGAATCGAATGGAATGGAGTTGAATAGAATGGAATCAACCCGAGTAGAATGGAATGGAATGGAACGGAACGGAACGGAACGGAACGGAACGGAACGGAACGGAATGGAGTGAAATGGAATGGAATCGAATGGAATCGAACGGAACCGAATGGAATGGAAAGAAGGGAACGGAATGGAATGGAATGGAATGGAATGGAATGGAATAAACCCGAGTAGAATGGAATGGATTGGAATGGAATGGAATGGAATGGAATGGAATGGAATGGAATGGAATTCAATAGAATAGAATGGAATGGAATGGAATGGAATGGAATGGAATGGAATGGAATGCAATCGAATCGAATGGAATCGAATGGAACCGAATGGAATGGAGTGGAATAGAATGGAATCAACCCGAATAGAACGGAACGGAACGGAACGGAACGGAACGGAACGGAACGGAACGGAACGGAATGGAAGGGAGTGAAATGGAATGGAATCGAATGGAAACGAAAGGAACCGAATGGAATGGAATGGAAGGGAATGGAATGGAATTGAATGGAATGGAATGGAATGGAATCAACCCGAGTAGAATGGAATGGATTGGAATGGAATGGAATGGAATCAAAAGCAATGCAATGGAATGGAATGGAATGGAATGGAATGGAACGGAATGGACCCGAGTAGAACGGAATGGAATGGAATGGAATGGAATGGAATGGAATGAACCGGAGTAGAACGGAATGGAATGGAATGGAATGGAATGGAATGGAATGGAATGGAATGGAATCGAAAGGAATGGAATGGAATGGAATGGAATGGAATGGAATGGAATGGAATAGAATGGAATGCAATCGAATCGAATGGAATCGAATGGAACCGAATGGAATGGAGTGGAATAGAATGGAATCAACCCGAATAGAACGGAACGGAACGGAACGGAACGGAACGGAACGGAATGGAAGGGAGTGAAATGGAATGGAATCGAATGGAAACGAAAGGAACCGAATGGAATGGAATGGAAGGGAATGGAATGGAATTGAATGGAATGGAATGGATTGGAATCAACCCGAGTAGAATGGAATGGATTGGAATGGAATGGAATGGAATCAAAAGCAATGCAATGGAATGGAATGGAATGGAATGGAATGGAACGGAATGGACCCGAGTAGAACGGAATGGAATGGAATGGAATGGAATGGAATGGAATGAACCGGAGTAGAAAGGAATGGAATGGAATGGAATGGAATGGAATGGAATGGAATGGAATCGAAAGGAATGGAATGGAATGGAATGGAATGGAATGGAATGGAATGGAATAGAATGGAATGGAATGGAATCAACACGAGTAGAATGGAATGGATTGGAATGGAATGGAATGGAATGGAATGGAATGGAATGGAATCGAATGGATTGGAATAGAGTGAAATGGAATGGAATGGAATGGAATAGAATGGAATGGAATGGAATGGAATGGAATCGAATGGAATCGAATGGAATCGAATGGAATGGAGTGGAAGAGAATGGAATCAACTCGAGTAGAACGGAATGGAATGGAACGGAATGGAACGGAACGGAACGGAATGGAACGGAACGGAATGGAATGGAGTGAAATGGAATGGAATCGAATGGAATCGAATGGAACCGAATGGAATGGAATGGAACGGAATGGAATGGAATGAACTGGAATGGAATGGAATCAACCCTAGTAGAATGTAATGGATTGGAATGGAATGGAATGGAATGGAATGGAATGGAATGGAATGGAATGGAATCGAATGGAATCGAATGGAATGGAATGGAATGGAGTGGAATGGAATGGAATCAACCCGAGTAGAAGGGAATGGAATGGAATGGAATGGAATGGAATGGGATGGAATGGAATGGAATGGAATGGAATGGAATGGAATTCTATGGAATGGAATGGAATGGAATGGAATGGAATCAACCCGAGTAGAATGGAATGGATTGGAATGGAATGGAATGGAATGGAATGGAATCGAATGGAATGGAATGGAATCGAATGGAATGGAAAGGAATGGAATGGACGCGAGTAGAACGGAATGGAATGGAATGGAATGGAATGGAATGGAATGGAATGGAATGGAATGGAATGAACCCGAGTAGAACGGAATGGAATGGAATGGAATGGAATGGAATGGAATGGAATTTAATGGAATGGAATGGAAAGGAATGGAATGGAATGGAATCAACCCGAGTAGAATGGAATGGGTAGGAATGGAATGGAATGGAATGGAAAGTAATTCAATAGAATAGAATGGAAGGGAATGGAAAGGAATGGAATGGAATGTAATGGAATGGAATGGAATCGAATGGAATCGAATGGAATCGAACGGAATGGAGTGGAATAGAATGGAATCAACCCGAATAGAACGGAACGGAACGGAACGGAACGGAACAGAACGGAATGGAATGGAGTGAAATGGAATGGAATCAAATGGAATAGAATGGAACCGAATGGAATGGAATGGAAGGGAATGGAATGCAGTGGAATGGAATGGAATGGAATGGAATCAACCCGAGTAGAATGGAATGGACTGGAATGGAATGGAATGGAATGGAATGGAATGGAATGGAATGGAATGGAATGGAATGCAATCAACCCGAGTAGAATGGAATGGAATGGAATGGAATGGAATGGAATGGAATGGAATTCAATGGAATGGAATTCAATGGAATAGAATGGAATGGAATGGAATGGAATGGATTGGAATGAACCCGAGTAGAACGGAATGGAATGGAATGGAATTGAATGGAATGGAATGGAATGGAATGGAATGGAATCGAATGGAATCGAATGGAATGGAATGGAATGGAATGGAATGGAATGGAATGGAATCGAATGGAATGGAATGGAATGGAATCGAATCGAATGGAATGAAATGGAATGGAATGGAATGGAATGGAATGGAATGGAATGGAATGGAATGGAATGGAATGGAATGGAATCAACCCGAGTAGATTGGAATGGATTGGAATGGAATGAAATGGAATGGAATGGAATTCAATGGAAAAAATGAAATGGAATGGAATGGAATGGAATGGAATGGAATGGAATGGAATAGAATCGAATGGAATCGAATGGAATCGAATGGAATGGAGTTGAATAGAATGGAATCAACCCGAGTAGAATGGAATGGAATGGAACGGAACGGAACGGAACGGAACGGAACGGAATGGAGTGAAATGGAATGGAATCGAATGGAATCGAACGGAACCGAATGGAATGGAAAGAAGGGAACGGAATGGAATGGAATGGAATGGAATGGAATGGAATAAACCCGAGAAGAATGGAATGGATTGGAATGGAATGGAATGGAATGGAATGGAATGGAATGGAATTCAATAGAATAGAATGGAATGGAATGGAATGGAATGGAATGGAATGGAATGGAATGGAATCGAATCGAATGGAATCGAATGGAATCAAATGGAATGGAGTGGAATAGAATGGTATCAACCCGAATAGAACGGAACGGAACGGAACGGAACGGAACGGAATGGAATGGAGTGAAATGGAATGGAATCGAATGGAATCGAAAGGAACCGAATGGAATGGAATGGAAGGGAATGGAATGGAATGGAATGGAATGGAATGGATTGGAATCAACCCGAGTAGAATGGAATGGATTGGAATGGAATGGAATGGAATCAAATGCAATGCAATGGAATGGAATGGAATGGAATGGACTGGAACGGAATGGACCCGAGTAGAACGGAATGGAATGGAATGGAATGGAATGGAATGGAATGAACCGGAGTAGAACGGAATGGAATGGAATGGAATGAACCGGAGTAGAACGGAATGGAATGGAATGGAATGGAATGGAATGGAATGGAATCGAAAGGAATGGAATGGAATGGAATGGAGTGGAATGGAATGGAATGGAATAGAATGGAATGGAATGGAATCAACACGAGTAGAATGGAATGGATTGGAATGGAATGGAATGGAATGGAACGGAGTGGAATCGAATGGATTGGAATAGAATGAAATGGAATGGAATGGAATGGAATAGAATGGAATGGAATGGAATGGAATGGAATCGAATGGAATCGAATGGAATCGAAAGGAATGGAGTGGAAGAGAATGGAATCAACTCGAGTAGAACGGAATGGAATGGAACGGAATGGAAGGGAACGGAACGGAATGGAACGGAACGGAATGGAATGGAGTGAAATGGAATGGAATCGAATGGAATCGAATGGAACCGAATGGAATGGAATGGAACCGAATGGAATGGAATGAACTGGAATGGAATGGAATCAACCCTAGTAGAATGTAATGGATTGGAATGGAATGGAATGGAATGGAATGGAATGGAATCGAATGGAATGGAATGGAATGGAATGGAATGGAATGGAATGGAATGGAATGGAATCAACCCGAGTAGAAGGGAATGGAATGGAATGGAATGGAATGGAATGGAATGGAATGGAATGGAATGGAATGGAATGGAATGGAATTGAGTGGAATGGAATGGAATGGAATGGAATGGAATGGAATGGAATGGAATGGAATGGAATGGAAAGGAATGGAATCAACACGAGTAGAACGGAATGGAATGGAATGGAATGGAATGGAATGGAATGGAATGGAATGGAATGGAATGGAATGGAATTCTATGGAATGGAATGGAACGGAATGGAATCAACCCGAGTAGAACGGAATGGAATGGAATGGAAAGGAATGGAATGGAAAAGAATGGAATGGAATGGAATGGAATGGAATTCAATGGAATGGAACGGAATGGAATGGAATGGAATGGAATGGAATGGAATGGAATGGAATGGAATGGAATGGAGTGGAATGGAATGGAATGGAATGGAATGGAATGGAATTCAATGGAATAGAATGGAATGGAATGGAATGGAATGGAATCAACCCGAGTAGAAAGGAATGGAACGGAATGAAATGGAATGGAATGGAATGGAATGGAATGGAATGGAATGGAATGGAATGGAATGGAATGGAATGCAATGGAATGGAATGGAATGGAATGGAATGGAATGGAATCAACCCGAGTAGAATGGAATGGATTGGAATGGAATGGAATGGAATGGAATCGAATGGAATGGAATGGAATCGAAAGGAATGGAAAGGAATGGAATGGACGCGAGTAGAACGGAATGGAATGGAATGGAATGGAATGGAATGGAATGGAATGAACCCGAGTAGAACGGAATGGAATGGAATGGAATGGAATGGAATGGAATGGAATGAACCCGAGTAGAACGGAATGGAATGGAATGGAATGGAATGGAATGGAATGGAATGGAATGGAATGGAATGGAATGGAATGAACCCGAGTAGAACAGAATGGAATGGAATGGAATGGAATGGAATGGAATGGAATGGAATGGAATGGAATGGAATGGAATGGAATCAACCCGAGTAGAATGGAATGGATAGGAATGGAATGGAATGGAATGGAATGTAATTCAATAGAATGGAATGGAGGGGAATGGAAAGGAATGGAATGGAATGGAATGGAATGGAATGGAATCGAATGGAATCGAATGGAATCGAATGGAATGGAGTGGAATAGAGTGGAATCAACCCGAATAGAACGGAACGGAACGGAACGGAATGGAACGGAACGGAACGGAATTTAATGGAGTGAAATGGAATGGAATCAAATGGAGTGGAATGGAACAGAATGGAATGGAATGGAAGGGAATGGAATGGAATGGAATGGAATGGAATGGAATGGAATGGAATGGAATGGAATGGAATCAACCCGAGTAGAACGGAATGGAATGGAATGGAATGGAATGGAATGGAATGGAATGGAATGCATTGGAATGGAATGGAATGGAATGGAATGGAATGGAATGGAATTCAATGGAATGGAATGGAATGGAATGGAATGGAATTGAATGGAATGGAATCAACCCGAGTAGAATGGAGTGGATTGGAATGGAATGGAATGGAATGGAATGGAATTCAATGGAATAGAATGAAATGGAATGGAATGGAATTGAAAGGAATGGAATGGAATAGAATGGAATCAGATGGAATGGAGTGGAATGGAATGGAATGGAATGGAATGGAATCAACCCGAGTAGAACGGAATGGAATGGAATGGAATGGAATGGAATGGAATGGAATGGAATGGAATGGAATGGAATGGAATGGCATGGAATTCCATGGAATAGAATGGAATGGAATGGAATCAACCCGAGTAGAATGGAATGGATAGGAATGGAATGGAATGGAATGGAATGTAATTCAATAGAATGGAATGGAGGGGAATGGAAAGGAATGGAATGGAATGGAATGGAAAGGAATGGAATGGAATGGAATGGCATCAACCCGAGTAGAACGGAATGGAATGGAATGGAATGGAATGGAATGGAATAGAATGGAATGTAATGGAATGGAATGCATTGGAATGGAATGGAATGGAATGGAATGGAATGGAATGGAATGGAATACAATGGAATGGAATGGAATGGAATGGAATCGAATTGAATGGAATGGAATCAACCCGAGTGGAATGGAGTGGATTGGAATGGAATGGAATGGAATGGAATGGAATTCAATGGAATAGAATGAAATGGAATGGAATGGATTTGAAAGGAATGGAATGGAATAGAATGGAATCAGATGGAATGGAGTGGAATGGAATGGAATGGAATGGAATGGAATGGAATGGAATGGAATGGAATGGAATGGAATGGAATGGAATGGAATCAACCCGAGTAGAACGGAATGGAATGGAATGGAATGGAATGGAATGGAATGGAATGGAATGGAATGGAATGGAATGGAATTCAATGGAATAGAATGGAATGGAATGGAATAGAATGGAATGGAATGGAATTGAATAGAATGGAATGGAATGGAATGGAATGGAATGGAATGGAATTCAATGGAATGTAATGGAATGGAATGGAATCGAATGGAATCAAATGGAATGGAATGGAATGGAATGGAATGGAATGGAATGGAATGAACCGGAGTAGAACGGAATGGAATGGAATGGAATGGAATGGAATAGAATGGAATCGAACAGAATCGAATGGAATGGAATGGAATGGAATGGAATGGAATGGAATGGAATGGAATCGAATCGAATGGAATCGAATGGAATGGAATGGAATGGAATGGAATGGAATGGAATGGAATGGAATGGAATGGAATCAACCCGAGTAGATTGGAATGGATTGGAATGGAATGAAATGGAATGGAATGGAATTCAATGGAAAAAATGAAATGGAATGGAATGGAATGGAATGGAATGGAATGGAATGGAATCGAATGGAATCGAATGGAATCGAATGGAATGGAATGGAATGGAATGGAATGGAATGGAATGGAATCAACCCGAGTAGAACGGAATGGAATGGAATGGAATGGAATGGAATGGAATGGAATGGAATGGAATTCAATGGAATGGAATGGAATGGAATGGAATGGAATGGAATGGAATGGAATAGAATGGAATTGAATGGAATCGAATGGAATGGAATGGAATAGAATGGAATCAACTCGAGTAGAAAGGAATGGAATGGAATGGAATGGAATGGAATGGAATGCAATGAAATGGAATGGAATGGAATGGAATCAAGTGGAATGGACTGGAATGAAATGTAATGTAATGTAATGGAATGGAATGGAATGGAATGGAATGGAATGGAATGGAATGGAATGGAATCAACCCGAGTAGAATGGAATGGATTGGAATGGAATGGAATGGAATGGAATCGAATGGAATGGAATGGAATCGAATGGAATGGAAAGGAATGGAATGGACGCGAGTAGAACGGAATGGAATGGAATGGAATGGAATGGAATGGAATGGAATGGAATGGAATGGAATGGAATGGAATGAAACCGAGTAGAAAGGAATGGAATGGAATGGAATGGAATGGAATGGAATGGAATTTAATGGAATGGAATGGAAAGGAATGGAATGGAATGGAATCAACCCGAGTAGAATGGAATGGGTAGGAATGGAATGGAATGGAATGGAATGTAATTCAATAGAATAGAATGGAAGGGAATGGAAAGGAAAGGAAAGGAATGGAATAGAGTGGAATCGAATGGAATCGAATGGAATCGAATGGAATGGAGTGGAATAGAATGGAATCAACCCGAATAGAACGGAACGGAACGGAACGGAATGGAACGGAATGGAATGGAGTGAAATGGAATGGAATCAAATGGAATCGAATGGAACCGAATGGAATGGAATGGAAGGGAATGGAATGCAATGGAATGGAATGGAATGGAATGGAATCAACCCGAGTAGAATGGAATGGACTGGAATGGAATGGAATGGAATGGAATGGAATGGAATGGAATCAACCCGAGTAGAACGGAATGGAATGGAATGGAATGGAATGGAATGGAATGGGATGGAATGGAATGGAATTCAATGGAATGGAATTCAATGGAATGGAATCGAATGGAATGGACTGCAATGAAATGGAATGGAATGGAATGGAATGGAATGGAATGGAATGGAATGGAATGGAATGGAATGGAATGGAATCAACCCGAGTAGAATGGAATGGATTGGAATGGAATGGAATGGAATGGAATCGAATGGATTGGAATGGAATCGAATGGAATGGAAAGGAATGGAATGGACGCGAGTAGAACGGAATGGAATGGAATGGAATGGAATGGAATGGAATGGAATGGAATGGAATGGAATGGACCCGAGTAGAACGGAATGGAATGGAATGGAATGGAATGGAATGGAATGGAATGGAATTTAATGGAATGGAATGGAAAGGAATGGAATGGAATGGAATCAACCCGAGTAGAATGGAATGGGTAGGAATGGAATGGAATGGAATGGAATGTAATTCAATAGAATAGAATGGAAGGGAATGGAAAGGAATGGAAAGGAATGGAATGGAATGGAATCGAATGGAATCGAATGGAATCGAATGGAATGGAGTGGAATAGAATGGAATCAACCCGAATAGAACGGAACGGAACGGAACGGAATGGAACGGAACGGAATGGAATGGAGTGAAATGGAATGGAATCAAATGGAATCGAATGGAACCGAATGGAATGGAATGGAAGGGAATGGAATGCAATGGAATGGAATGGAATGGAATGGAATCAACCCGAGTAGAATGGAATGGACTGGAATGGAATGGAATGGAATGGAATGGAATGGAATGGAATGGAATGGAATCAACCCGAGTAGAACGGAATGGAACGGAATGGAATGGAATGGAATGGAATGGAATGGAATGGAATGGAATGGAATGGAATCAACCCGAGTAGAACGGAATGGAATGGAATGGAATGGAATGGAATGGAATGGAATGAACCCGAGTAGAACGGAATGGAATGGAATGGGATGGAATGGAATGGAATGGAATGGAATGGAATGGAATGGAATGGAATGGAATTGATTCGAATGGAATGGAATGGAATGGAATGGAATGGAATGGTATCGAAAGGAATTGAATGGAATGGAAAGCAATGGAATGGAATGGAATGGAATGGAATGGAATGGAATGGAATGGAATGGAATCAACCCGAGTAGAATGGAGTGGATTGGAATGGAATGTAATGGAATGGAATGGAATTCAATGGAATAGAATGAAATGGAATGGAATGGAATTTAATGGAATGGAATGGAATAGAATGGAATCGGACGGAATGGAGTGGAATGGAATGGAATGGAATGGAATGGAATGGAATCGAATGGAATGGAATGGAATGGAATCGAATGGAATGGAATGGAATGGAATGGAATCAACCCGAGTAGAACGGAATGGAATGGAATGGAATGGAATGGAATGGAATGGAATGGAATGGAATGGAATGGAATGGAATGGAATGGAATTCAATGGAATAGAATGGAATGGAATGGAATAGAATGGAATGGAATGGAATTGAATCGAATGGAATGGAATGGAATGGAATGCAATGGAATGGGATGGAATGGAATCAACCCGAGTAGAACGGAATGGATTGGAATGGAAAGGAATGGAATGGAATGGAATGGAATGAATGGAATGGAATGGAATGGAATGGAATGGAATGGAATCGAATGGAATCGAATGGAATGGAACGGAATGGAATGGAATGGAATGGAATCGATTGGAATGGAATGGAATGGAATGGAATCGAATGGAATGGAATGGAATGGAATGGAATGGAATGGAATGGAATGAACCGGAGTAGAACGGAATGGAATGGAATGGAATGGAATGGAATGGAATGGAATCTAACAGAATGGAATGGAATGGAATGGAATGGAATGGAATGGAATGGAATGGAATGGAATGGAATGGAATGGAATCGAATCGAATGGAATCGAATGGAATGGAATGGAATGGAATGGAATGGAATGGAATGGAATGGAATGGAATGGAATGGAATCAACCCGAGTAGATTGGAATGGATTGGAATGGAATGAAATGGAATGGAATGGAATTCAATGGAAAAAATGAAATGGAATGGAATGGAATGGAATGGAATGGAATGGAATGGAATCGAATGGAATCGAATGGAATCGAATGGAATGGAATGGAATGGAATGGAATGGAATGGAATGGAATCAACCCGAGTAGAACGGAATGGAATGGAATGGAATGGAATGGAATGGAATGGAATGGAATTCAATGGAATGGAATGGAATGGAATGGAATGGAATGGAATGGAATGGAATGGAATGGAATAGAATGGAATTGAATGGAATCGAATGGAATGGAATGGAATAGAATGGAATCAACTCGAGTAGAAAGGAATGGAATGGAATGGAATGGAATGGAATGGAATGGAATGGAATGCAATGAAATGGAATGGAATGGAATGGAATCGAATGGAATGGACTGGAATGAAATGTAATGGAATGGAATGGAAAGGAATGGAATGGAATGGAATGGAATGGAATGGAATGGAATCAACCCGAGTAGAATGGAATGGATTGGAATGGAATGGAATGGAATGGAATCGAATGGAATGGAATGGAATCGAATGGAATGGAAAGGAATGGAATGGACGCGAGTAGAACGGAATGGAATGGAATGGAATGGAATGGAATGGAATGGAATGGAATGGAATGGAATGGAATGGAATGGAATGAACCCGAGTAGAACGGAATGGAATGGAATGGAATGGAATGGAATGGAATGGAATTTAATGGAATGGAATGGAAAGGAATGGAATGGAATGGAATCAACCCGAGTAGAATGGAATGGGAAGGAATGGAATGGAATGGAATGGAATGGAATTCAATAGAATAGAATGGAAGGGAATGGAAAGGAAAGGAAAGGAATGGAATAGAGTGGAATCGAATGGAATCGAATGGAATCGAATGGAATGGAGTGGAATAGAATGGAATCAACCCGAATAGAACGGAACGGAACGGAACGGAACGGAACGGAACGGAATGGAATGGAGTGAAATGGAATGGAATCAAATGGAATCGAATGGAACCGAATGGAATGGAATGGAAGGGAATGGAATGCAATGGAATGGAATCGAATGGAATGGAATCAACCCGAGTAGAATGGAATGGACTGGAATGGAATGGAATGGAATGGAATGGAATGGAATGGAATGGAATCAAGCCGAGTAGAACGGAATGGAATGGAATGGAATGGAATGGAATGGAATGGAATGGAATGGAATGGAATGGAATGGAATCAACCCTAGTAGAATGTAATGGATTGGAATGGAATGGAATGGAATGGAATGGAATGGAATGGAATGGAATTCAATGGAATGGAATTCAATGGAATGGAATCGAATGGAATGGACTGCAATGAAATGGAATGGAATGGAATGGAATGGAATGGAATGGAATGGAATGGAATGGAATGGAATGGAATCAACCCGAGTAGAACGGAATGGAACGGAATGGAATGGAATGGAATGGAATGGAATGGAATGGAATGGAATGGAATGGAATGGAATCAACCCGAGTAGAACGGAATGGAATGGAATGGAATGGAATGGAATGGAATGGAATGGAATGAACCCGAGTAGAACGGAATGGAAAGGAATGGAATGGAATGGAATGGAATGGAATGGAATGGAATCGAATGGAATCGAATGGATTGGAATGGAATGGAATGGAATGGAATGGAATGGAATGGAAAGGAATGGAATCAACCCGAGTAGATTGGAATGGATTGGAATGGAATGGAATGGAATGGAATGGAATTCAATGGAAAAAATGAAATGGAATGGAATGGAATGGAATGGAATGGAATGGAATCGAATGGAATCGAATGGAATGGAATGGAATGGAATGGAATGGAATGGAATGGAATGGAATGGAATGGAATCGAATGGAATCGAATGGAATGGAATGGAATGGAATGGAATGGAATGGAATCAACCCGAGTAGATTGGAATGGATTGGAATGGAATGGAATGGAGTGGAATGGAATGGAATTCAATGGAAAAAATGAAATGGAATGGAATGGAATGGAATGGAATGGAATGGAATGGAATCGAATGGAATCGAATGGAATCGAATGGAATGGAGTGGAATAGAATGGAATCAACCCGAGTAGAACGGAATGGAATGGAACGGAACGGAACGGAACGGAACGGAACCGAATGGAATGGAGTGAAATGGAATGGAATCGAATGGAATCGAATGGCACCGAATGCAATGGAAAGAAGGGAATGGAATGGAATGGAATGGAATGGAATGGAATGGAATGGAATCAACCCGAGTAGAATGGAATGGATTGGAATGGAATGGAATGGAGTGGAATGGAATGGAATTCAATAGAATAGAATGGAATGGAATGGAATGGAATGGAATGGAATGGAATCGAATGGAATCGAATGGAATCGAATGGAATGGAGTGGAATAGAATGGAATCAACCTGAATTGAACGGAACGGAACGGAACGGAACGGAACGGAATGGAATTGAGTGAAATGGAATGGAATCGAATGGAATCGAAAGGAACCGAATGGAATGGAATGGAAGGGAATGGAATGGAATGGAATGGAATGGAATGGAATGGAATCAACCCGAGTAGAATGGAATGGATTGGAATGGAATGGAATGGAATGGAATGGAATGGAATGGAATAGAATGGAATGGAATGGAATGGAATGGAATGGAGTGGAATGGAATGGAATGGAATTGATTCGAATGGAATGGAATGGAATGGAATGGAATGGAATGGTATCAAAAGGAATGGAATGGAATGGAATGCAATGGAATGGAATGGAATGGAATGGAATGGAATGGAATGGAATGGAATGGAATGGAATGGAATGGAATGGAATCAACCCGAGTAGAATGGAGTGGATTGGAATGGAATGGAATGGAATGGAATGGAATTCAATGGAATAGAATGAAATGGAATGGAATGGAATTGAATGGAATGGAATGGAATAGAATGGAATCGGATGGAATGGAGTGGAATGGAATGGAATGGAATGGAATGGAATGGAATGGAATGGAATGGAATCGAATGGAATGGAATGGAATGGAATGGAATGGAATGGAATGGAATGGAATGGAATGGAAAGGAATGGAATGGAATGGAATTCAATGGAATAGAATGGAATGGAATGGAATAGAATGGAATTGAATGGATTTGAATCGAATGGAATGGAATGGAATGGAATGGAATGGAATGGAATGGAATGGAATGGAATCAACCCGAGTAGAACGGAATGGATTGGAATGGAAAGGAATGGAATGGAATGGAATGGAATGAATGGAATGGAATGGAATGGAATGGAATCGAAGGGAATCGAATGGAATCGAATGGAATGGAACGGAATGGAATGGAATGGAATGGAATCGAATGGAATGGAATGGAATGGAATGGAATCGAATGGAATGGAATGGAAAGGAATGGAATGGAATGGAATGGAATGGAATGGAATCACCCCGAGTAGAACGGAATGGAATGGAATGGAATGGAATGGAAAGGAATGGAATGGAATGGAATGGAATGGAATCGAATGGAATCGAATGGAATCGAATGGAATGGAATGGAATGGAATGGAATCAACCCGAGTAGAACGGAATGGAAGGGAATGGAATGGAATGGAATGGAATGGAATGGAATGGAATTCAATGGAATGGAATGGAATGGAATGGAATCAACCCGAGTAGAACGGAATGGAATGGAATGGAAAGGAATGGAATGGAATGGAATGGAATGGAATGGAATGGAATGGAATTCTATGGAATGGAACGGAATGGAATGGAATGGAATGGAATGGAATGGAATGGAATGGAATGGAATGGAATGGAATGGAGTGGAATGGAATGGAATGGAATAGAATGGAATGGAATGGAATGGAATGGAATGGAATTCAATGGAATGGAATGGAATGGAATGGAATGGAATGGAATCAACCCGAGTAGAACGGAATGGAATGGAATGGAATGGAATGGAATGGAATGGAATGGAATCGAATGGAATGGAACGGAATGGAATGGAATGGAATGGAATGGAATGGAATGGAATGGAATGGAATGGAATTCAATGGAATGGAATGGAATGGAATGGAATGGAATGGCATGGAATGGAATGGAATAGAATGGAATTGAATGGAATCGAATGGAATGGAATGGAATAGAATGGAATCAACTCGAGTAGAAAGGAATGGAATGGAATGGAATGGAATGGAATGGAAGGGAATGCAATGAAATGGAATGGAATGGAATGGAATCGAATGGAATGGAATGGAATGGAATGGAATGGAGTGGAGTGGAGTGGAATGGAATGGAATGGAATGGAATGGAATGGAATGGAATTCAATGGAATAGAATGGAATGGAATGGAATGGAATGGAATCACCTCGAGTAGATGGGAATGGAATGGAATGGAATGGAATGGAATGGAATGGAATGGAATGGAATGGAATGGAATGCAATGCAATGGAATGGAATGGAATGGAATCGAATGGAATGGACTGGAATGAAATGGAATGGAATGGAATGGAATGGAATGGAATGGAATGGAATGGAATCAACCCGAGTAGAATGGAATGGATTGGAATGGAATGGAATGGAATGGAATCGAATGGAATGGAATGGAATGGAATGGAATGGAATGGAATGGAATGGAATCAACCCGAGTAGAATGGAATGGATAGGAATGGAATGGAATGGAATGGAATGTAATTCAATAGAATAGAATGGAAGGGAATGGAAAGGAATGGAATGGAATGGAATGGAATGGAATGGAATGGAATCGAATGGAATCGAATGGGATCGAATGGAATGGAGTGGAATAGAATGGAATCAACCCGAATAGAACGGAACGGAACGGAACGGAACGGAACGGAACGGAATGGAATGGAGTGAAATGGAATGGAATCAAATGGAATCGAATGGAACCGAATGGAATGGAATGGAAGGGAATGGAATGCAATGGAATGGAATGGAATGGAATGGAATCAACCCGAGTAGAATGGAATGGACTGGAATGGAATGGAATGGAATGGAATGGAATCGAATGGAATGGAATGGAATGGAATGGAATGGAATGGAATGGAATGGAATGCAATGGAATGGAATGGAATCAACCCGATTAGAACGGAATGGAATGGAATGGGATGGAATGGAATGGAATGGAATGGAATGGAATGGAATGGAATGGAATGGAATTGATTCGAATGGAATGGAATGGAATGGAATGGAATGGAATGGTATCGAAAGGAATTGAATGGAATGGAAAGCAATGGAATGGAATGGAATGGAATGGAATGGAATGGAATGGAATGGAATGGAATCAACCCGAGTAGAATGGAGTGGATTGGAATGGAATGTAATGGAATGGAATGGAATTCAATGGAATAGAATGAAATGGAATGGAATGGAATTTAATGGAATGGAATGGAATAGAATGGAATCGGACGGAATGGAGTGGAATGGAATGGAATGGAATGGAATGGAATGGAATCGAATGGAATGGAATGGAATGGAATCGAATGGAATGGAATGGAATGGAATGGAATCAACCCGAGTAGAACGGAATGGAATGGAATGGAATGGAATGGAATGGAATGGAATGGAATGGAATGGAATGGAATGGAATGGAATGGAATTCAATGGAATAGAATGGAATGGAATGGAATAGAATGGAATGGAATGGAATTGAATCGAATGGAATGGAATGGAATGGAATGCAATGGAATGGGATGGAATGGAATCAACCCGAGTAGAACGGAATGGATTGGAATGGAAAGGAATGGAATGGAATGGAATGGAATGAATGGAATGGAATGGAATGGAATGGAATGGAATGGAATCGAATGGAATCGAATGGAATGGAACGGAATGGAATGGAATGGAATGGAATCGATTGGAATGGAATGGAATGGAATGGAATCGAATGGAATGGAATGGAATGGAATGGAATGGAATGGAATGGAATGAACCGGAGTAGAACGGAATGGAATGGAATGGAATGGAATGGAATGGAATGGAATCTAACAGAATGGAATGGAATGGAATGGAATGGAATGGAATGGAATGGAATGGAATGGAATGGAATGGAATGGAATCGAATCGAATGGAATCGAATGGAATGGAATGGAATGGAATGGAATGGAATGGAATGGAATGGAATGGAATGGAATGGAATCAACCCGAGTAGATTGGAATGGATTGGAATGGAATGAAATGGAATGGAATGGAATTCAATGGAAAAAATGAAATGGAATGGAATGGAATGGAATGGAATGGAATGGAATGGAATCGAATGGAATCGAATGGAATCGAATGGAATGGAATGGAATGGAATGGAATGGAATGGAATGGAATCAACCCGAGTAGAACGGAATGGAATGGAATGGAATGGAATGGAATGGAATGGAATGGAATTCAATGGAATGGAATGGAATGGAATGGAATGGAATGGAATGGAATGGAATGGAATGGAATAGAATGGAATTGAATGGAATCGAATGGAATGGAATGGAATAGAATGGAATCAACTCGAGTAGAAAGGAATGGAATGGAATGGAATGGAATGGAATGGAATGGAATGGAATGCAATGAAATGGAATGGAATGGAATGGAATCGAATGGAATGGACTGGAATGAAATGTAATGGAATGGAATGGAAAGGAATGGAATGGAATGGAATGGAATGGAATGGAATGGAATCAACCCGAGTAGAATGGAATGGATTGGAATGGAATGGAATGGAATGGAATCGAATGGAATGGAATGGAATCGAATGGAATGGAAAGGAATGGAATGGACGCGAGTAGAACGGAATGGAATGGAATGGAATGGAATGGAATGGAATGGAATGGAATGGAATGGAATGGAATGGAATGGAATGAACCCGAGTAGAACGGAATGGAATGGAATGGAATGGAATGGAATGGAATGGAATTTAATGGAATGGAATGGAAAGGAATGGAATGGAATGGAATCAACCCGAGTAGAATGGAATGGGAAGGAATGGAATGGAATGGAATGGAATGGAATTCAATAGAATAGAATGGAAGGGAATGGAAAGGAAAGGAAAGGAATGGAATAGAGTGGAATCGAATGGAATCGAATGGAATCGAATGGAATGGAGTGGAATAGAATGGAATCAACCCGAATAGAACGGAACGGAACGGAACGGAACGGAACGGAACGGAATGGAATGGAGTGAAATGGAATGGAATCAAATGGAATCGAATGGAACCGAATGGAATGGAATGGAAGGGAATGGAATGCAATGGAATGGAATCGAATGGAATGGAATCAACCCGAGTAGAATGGAATGGACTGGAATGGAATGGAATGGAATGGAATGGAATGGAATGGAATGGAATCAAGCCGAGTAGAACGGAATGGAATGGAATGGAATGGAATGGAATGGAATGGAATGGAATGGAATGGAATGGAATGGAATCAACCCTAGTAGAATGTAATGGATTGGAATGGAATGGAATGGAATGGAATGGAATGGAATGGAATGGAATTCAATGGAATGGAATTCAATGGAATGGAATCGAATGGAATGGACTGCAATGAAATGGAATGGAATGGAATGGAATGGAATGGAATGGAATGGAATGGAATGGAATGGAATGGAATCAACCCGAGTAGAACGGAATGGAACGGAATGGAATGGAATGGAATGGAATGGAATGGAATGGAATGGAATGGAATGGAATGGAATCAACCCGAGTAGAACGGAATGGAATGGAATGGAATGGAATGGAATGGAATGGAATGGAATGAACCCGAGTAGAACGGAATGGAAAGGAATGGAATGGAATGGAATGGAATGGAATGGAATGGAATCGAATGGAATCGAATGGATTGGAATGGAATGGAATGGAATGGAATGGAATGGAATGGAAAGGAATGGAATCAACCCGAGTAGATTGGAATGGATTGGAATGGAATGGAATGGAATGGAATGGAATTCAATGGAAAAAATGAAATGGAATGGAATGGAATGGAATGGAATGGAATGGAATCGAATGGAATCGAATGGAATGGAATGGAATGGAATGGAATGGAATGGAATGGAATGGAATGGAATGGAATCGAATGGAATCGAATGGAATGGAATGGAATGGAATGGAATGGAATGGAATCAACCCGAGTAGATTGGAATGGATTGGAATGGAATGGAATGGAGTGGAATGGAATGGAATTCAATGGAAAAAATGAAATGGAATGGAATGGAATGGAATGGAATGGAATGGAATGGAATCGAATGGAATCGAATGGAATCGAATGGAATGGAGTGGAATAGAATGGAATCAACCCGAGTAGAACGGAATGGAATGGAACGGAACGGAACGGAACGGAACGGAACCGAATGGAATGGAGTGAAATGGAATGGAATCGAATGGAATCGAATGGCACCGAATGCAATGGAAAGAAGGGAATGGAATGGAATGGAATGGAATGGAATGGAATGGAATGGAATCAACCCGAGTAGAATGGAATGGATTGGAATGGAATGGAATGGAGTGGAATGGAATGGAATTCAATAGAATAGAATGGAATGGAATGGAATGGAATGGAATGGAATGGAATCGAATGGAATCGAATGGAATCGAATGGAATGGAGTGGAATAGAATGGAATCAACCTGAATTGAACGGAACGGAACGGAACGGAACGGAACGGAATGGAATTGAGTGAAATGGAATGGAATCGAATGGAATCGAAAGGAACCGAATGGAATGGAATGGAAGGGAATGGAATGGAATGGAATGGAATGGAATGGAATGGAATCAACCCGAGTAGAATGGAATGGATTGGAATGGAATGGAATGGAATGGAATGGAATGGAATGGAATAGAATGGAATGGAATGGAATGGAATGGAATGGAGTGGAATGGAATGGAATGGAATTGATTCGAATGGAATGGAATGGAATGGAATGGAATGGAATGGTATCAAAAGGAATGGAATGGAATGGAATGCAATGGAATGGAATGGAATGGAATGGAATGGAATGGAATGGAATGGAATGGAATGGAATGGAATGGAATGGAATCAACCCGAGTAGAATGGAGTGGATTGGAATGGAATGGAATGGAATGGAATGGAATTCAATGGAATAGAATGAAATGGAATGGAATGGAATTGAATGGAATGGAATGGAATAGAATGGAATCGGATGGAATGGAGTGGAATGGAATGGAATGGAATGGAATGGAATGGAATGGAATGGAATGGAATCGAATGGAATGGAATGGAATGGAATGGAATGGAATGGAATGGAATGGAATGGAATGGAAAGGAATGGAATGGAATGGAATTCAATGGAATAGAATGGAATGGAATGGAATAGAATGGAATTGAATGGATTTGAATCGAATGGAATGGAATGGAATGGAATGGAATGGAATGGAATGGAATGGAATGGAATCAACCCGAGTAGAACGGAATGGATTGGAATGGAAAGGAATGGAATGGAATGGAATGGAATGAATGGAATGGAATGGAATGGAATGGAATCGAAGGGAATCGAATGGAATCGAATGGAATGGAACGGAATGGAATGGAATGGAATGGAATCGAATGGAATGGAATGGAATGGAATGGAATCGAATGGAATGGAATGGAAAGGAATGGAATGGAATGGAATGGAATGGAATGGAATCACCCCGAGTAGAACGGAATGGAATGGAATGGAATGGAATGGAAAGGAATGGAATGGAATGGAATGGAATGGAATCGAATGGAATCGAATGGAATCGAATGGAATGGAATGGAATGGAATGGAATCAACCCGAGTAGAACGGAATGGAAGGGAATGGAATGGAATGGAATGGAATGGAATGGAATGGAATTCAATGGAATGGAATGGAATGGAATGGAATCAACCCGAGTAGAACGGAATGGAATGGAATGGAAAGGAATGGAATGGAATGGAATGGAATGGAATGGAATGGAATGGAATTCTATGGAATGGAACGGAATGGAATGGAATGGAATGGAATGGAATGGAATGGAATGGAATGGAATGGAATGGAATGGAGTGGAATGGAATGGAATGGAATAGAATGGAATGGAATGGAATGGAATGGAATGGAATTCAATGGAATGGAATGGAATGGAATGGAATGGAATGGAATCAACCCGAGTAGAACGGAATGGAATGGAATGGAATGGAATGGAATGGAATGGAATGGAATCGAATGGAATGGAACGGAATGGAATGGAATGGAATGGAATGGAATGGAATGGAATGGAATGGAATGGAATTCAATGGAATGGAATGGAATGGAATGGAATGGAATGGCATGGAATGGAATGGAATAGAATGGAATTGAATGGAATCGAATGGAATGGAATGGAATAGAATGGAATCAACTCGAGTAGAAAGGAATGGAATGGAATGGAATGGAATGGAATGGAAGGGAATGCAATGAAATGGAATGGAATGGAATGGAATCGAATGGAATGGAATGGAATGGAATGGAATGGAGTGGAGTGGAGTGGAATGGAATGGAATGGAATGGAATGGAATGGAATGGAATTCAATGGAATAGAATGGAATGGAATGGAATGGAATGGAATCACCTCGAGTAGATGGGAATGGAATGGAATGGAATGGAATGGAATGGAATGGAATGGAATGGAATGGAATGGAATGCAATGCAATGGAATGGAATGGAATGGAATCGAATGGAATGGACTGGAATGAAATGGAATGGAATGGAATGGAATGGAATGGAATGGAATGGAATGGAATCAACCCGAGTAGAATGGAATGGATTGGAATGGAATGGAATGGAATGGAATCGAATGGAATGGAATGGAATGGAATGGAATGGAATGGAATGGAATGGAATCAACCCGAGTAGAATGGAATGGATAGGAATGGAATGGAATGGAATGGAATGTAATTCAATAGAATAGAATGGAAGGGAATGGAAAGGAATGGAATGGAATGGAATGGAATGGAATGGAATGGAATCGAATGGAATCGAATGGGATCGAATGGAATGGAGTGGAATAGAATGGAATCAACCCGAATAGAACGGAACGGAACGGAACGGAACGGAACGGAACGGAATGGAATGGAGTGAAATGGAATGGAATCAAATGGAATCGAATGGAACCGAATGGAATGGAATGGAAGGGAATGGAATGCAATGGAATGGAATGGAATGGAATGGAATCAACCCGAGTAGAATGGAATGGACTGGAATGGAATGGAATGGAATGGAATGGAATCGAATGGAATGGAATGGAATGGAATGGAATGGAATGGAATGGAATGGAATGCAATGGAATGGAATGGAATCAACCCGATTAGAACGGAATGGAATGGAATGGAATGGAATGGAATGGAATGGAATGGAATGGAATGGAATGGAATCAACCCGAGTAGAATGGAATGGAATGGAATGGAATGGAATGGAATTCAATGGAATGGAATTCAATGGAATGGAATTCAATGGAATAGAATGGAATGGAATGGAATGGAATGGCATGGAATGAACCCGAGTAGAACGGAATGGAATGGAATGGAATTGAATGGAATGGAATGGAAAGGAATGGAATGGAATCGAACGGAATCGAATGGAATGGAATGGAATGGAATGGAATGGAATGGAATGGAATGGAATCGAATGGAATGGAATGGAATGGAATGGAATGGAATGGAATGGAATGGAATGGAATGGAATGGAATGGAATCAACCCGAGTAGATTGGAATGGATTGGAATGGAATGAAATGGAATGGAATGGAATTCAATGGAAAAAATGAAATGGAATGGAATGGAATGGAATGGAAAGGAATGGAATGGAATCGAATGGAATCGAATGGAATCGAATGGAATGGAATGGAATGGAATGGAATGGAATGGAATGGAATCAACCCGAGTAGAACGGAATGGAGTGGAATGGAATGGAATGGAATGGAATGGAATGGAATGGAATGGAATGGAATGGAATTCAATGGAATGGAATGGAATGGAATGGAATGGAATGGAATGGAATAGAATGGAATTGAATGGAATCGAATTTAATGGAATGGAATAGAATGGAATCAACTCGAGTAGAAAGGAATGGAATGGAATGGAATGGAATGGAATGGAATGGAATGGAATGGAGTGGAGTGGAGTGGAATGGAATGGAATGGAATGGAATGGAATGGAATTCAATGGAATAGAATGGAATGGAATGGAATGGAATGGAATCACCTCGAGTAGATAGGAATGGAATGGAATGGAATGGAATGGAATGGAATGGAATGGAATGGAATGCAATGGAATGGATTGGAATGGAATGGAATCGAATGGAATGGACTGGAATGAAATGGAATGGAATGGAATGGAATGGAATGGAATGGAATGGAATCAACCCGAGTAGAATGGAATGGACTGGAATGGAATGGAATGGAATGGAATCGAATGGAGTGGAATGGAATGGAATGGAATGGAATGGAATGGAATCAACCCGAGTAGAATGGAATGGATAGGAATGGAATGGAATGGAATGGAACGTAATTCAATAGAATAGAATGGAAGGGAATGGAAAGGAATGGAATGGAATGGAATGGAATGGAATGGAATGGAATCGAATGGAATCGAATGGGATCGAATGGAATGGAGTGGAATAGAATGGAATCAACCCGAATAGAACGGAACGGAACGGAACGGAACGGAACGGAACGGAATGGAATGGAGTGAAATGGAATGGAATCAAATGGAATCGAATGGAACCGAATGGAATGGAATGGAAGGGAATGGAATGCAATGGAATGGAATGGAATGGAATGGAATCAACCCGAGTAGAATGGAATGGACTGGAATGGAATGGAATGGACTGGAATGGAATCGAATGGAATGGAATGGAATGGAATGGAATGGAATGGAATGGAATGGAATGGAATGGAATCAACCCGAGTAGAACGGAATGGAATGGAATGGAATGGAATGGAATGGAATGGAATGGAATGGAATGGAATGGAATGGAATGGAATGGAATCAACCCGAGTAGAACGGAATGGAATGGAATGGAATGGAATGGAATTCAATGGAATGGAATTCAATGGAATGGAATTCAATGGAATAGAATGGAATGGAATGGAATGGAATGGAATGGAATGGAATGAACCCGAGTAGAACGGAATGGAATGGAATGGAATTGAATGGAATGGAATGGAATGGAATGGAATGGAATCGAACGGAATCGAATGGAATGGAATGGAATGGAATGGAATGGAATGGAATGGAATGGAATGGAATCGAATCGAATGGAATGGAATGGAATGGAATGGAATGGAATGGAATGGAATGGAATGGAATGGAATCAACCCGAGTAGATTGGAATGGATTGGAATGGAATGAAATGGAATGGAATGGAATTCAATGGAAAAAATGAAATGGAATGGAATGGAATGGAATGGAATGGAATGGAATGGAATCAACCACAGTAGAACGGAATGGAATGGAATGGAATGGAATGGAATGGAATGGAATGGAATGGAATTCAATGGAATGGAATGGAATGGAATGGAATGGAATGGCATGGAATGGAATGGAATAGAATGGAATTGAATGGAATCGAATGGAATGGAATGGAATAGAATGGAATCAACTCGAGTAGAAAGGAATGGAATGGAATGGAATGGAATGGAATGGAATGGAATGGAATGCAATGAAATGGAATGGAATGGAATGGAATCGAATGGAATGGACTGGAATGAAATGTAATGGAATGGAATGGAATGGAATGGAATGGAATGGAATGGAATGGAATGGAATGGAATGGAATGGAATGGAATCAACCCGAGTAGAATGGAATGGATTGGAATGGAATGGAATGGAATGGAATCGAATGGAATGGAATGGAATCGAATGGAATGGAAAGGAATGGAATGGACGCGAGTAGAACGGAATGGAATGGAATGGAATGGAATGGAATGGAATGGAATGGAATAGAATGGAATGAACCCGAGTAGAACGGAATGGAATGGAATGGAATGGAATGGAATGGAATGGAATGGAATGGAATTTAATGGAATGGAATGGAAAGGAATGGAATGGAATGGAATCAACCCGAGTAGAATGGAATGGGTAGGAATGGAATGGAATGGAATGGAATGTAATTCAATAGAATAGAATGGAAGGGAATGGAAAGGAAAGGAAAGGAATGGAATAGAATGGAATCGAATGGAATCGAATGGAATCGAATGGAATGGAGTGGAATAGAATGGAATCAACCCGAATAGAACAGAACGGAACGGAACGGAACGGAACGGAATGGAATGGAGTGAAATGGAATGGAATCAAATGGAATCGAATGGAACCGAATGGAATGGAATGGAAGGGAATGGAATGCAATGGAATGGAATGGAATGGAATGGAATCAACCCGAGTAGAACGGAATGGAATGGAATGGAATTGAATGGAATGGAATGGAATGGAATGGAATGGAATGGAATGGAATCGAATGGAATGCAATGGAATAGAATGGAATGGAATGGAATGGAATGGAATGGAATGGAATGGAATGGAATGGAATGGAATCGAATGGAATCGAATTGAATGAAATGGAATGGAATGGAATGGAATGGAATGGAATGGAATGGAATGGAATGGAATGGAAAGGAATGGAATGGAAAGGAATGGAATCAACCCGAGTAGATTGGAATGGATTGGAATGGAATGGAATGGAATGGAATGGAATGGAATGGAATCGAATGGAATCGAATGGAATGGAATGGAAGGGAATGGAATGGAATGGAATGGAATGGAATCAACCCGAGTAGAATGGAATGGATTGGAATGAAATGGAATGGAATGGAATGGAATGGAATGGAATAGAATGGAATGGAATGGAATGGAATGGAATGGAATGGAGTGGAATGGAATGGAATGGAATTCAATGGAATAGAATGGAATGGAATGGAATGGAATGGAATGGAATGAACCCGAGCTGAACGGAATGGAATGGAATGGGATGGAATGGAATGGAATGGAATAGAATGGAATGGAATGGAATGGAATTGATTCGAATGGAATGGAATGGAATGGAATGGAATGGAATGGAATGGTATCGAAAGGAATGGAATGGAATGGAATGCAATGGAATGGAATGGAATGGAATGGAATGGAATGGAATGGAATGGAATGGAATGGAATCAACCCGAGTAGAATGGAGTGGATTGGAATGGAATGGAATGGAATGGAATTCAATGGAATAGAATGAAATGGAATGGAATGGAATTGAATGGAATGGAATGGAATAGAATGGAATCGGATGGAATGGAGTGGAATGGAATGGAATGGAATGGAATGGAATGGAATGGAATGGAATCGAATGAAATGGAATGGAATGGAATGGAATGGAATGGAATGGAATGGAATGGAAAGGAATGGAATGGAATGGAATTCAATGGAATAGAATGGAATGGAATGGAATAGAATGGAATGGAATGGAATTGAATCGAATGGAATGGAATGGAATGGAATCAACCCGAGTAGAACGGAATGGATTGGAATGGAAAGGAATGGAATGGAATGGAATGGAATGAATGGAATGGAATTGAATGGAATGGAATGGAATGGAATCGAATGGAATCGAATGGAATGGAACGGAATGGAATGGAATGGAATGGAATCGAATGGAATGGAATGGAATGGAATGGAATCGAATGGAATGGAATGGAAAGGAATGGAATGGAATGGAATGGAATGGAATGGAATCAACCCGAGTAGAACGGAATGGAATGGAATGGAATGGAATGGAAAGGAATGGAATGGAATGGAATAGAATGGAATCGAATGGAATCGAATGGAATCGAATGGAATGGAATGGAATGGAATGGAATCAACCCGAGTAGAACGGAATGGAAGGGAATGGAATGGAATGGAATGGAATGGAATGGAATGGAATGGAATGGAATGGAATGGAATGGAATTCAATGGAATAGAATGGAATGGAATGGAATGGAATGGAATGGAATGGAATGGAATGGAAACGAATGGAATCGAATGGAATCGAATGGAATGGAATGGAATAGAATGGAATCAACCCGAGTAGAACGGAATGGAATGGAATGGAATGGAATCGAATGGAATGGAATGGAATGGAATGGAATGGAATGGAATGGAATCAACCCGAGTAGAACGGAATGGAATGGAATGGAATGGAATGGAATGGAATGGAATGGAATGGAATGGAATGGAATGGAATGAACCCGAGTAGATTGGAATGGAATGGAATGGAATGGAATGGAAAGGAATGGAATCAACCCGAGTAGATTGGAATGGATTGGAATGGAATGGAATGGAATGGAATGGAATTCAATGGAAAAAATGAAATGGAATGGAATGGAATGGAATGGAATGGAATGGAATCGAATGGAATCGAATGGAATGGAATGGAATGGAACGGAATGGAATGGAATGGAATGGAATGGAATGGAATGGAATGGAATCGAATGGAATCGAATGGAATGGAATGGAATGGAATGGAATGGAATGGAATCAACCCGAGTAGATTGGAATGGATTGGAATGGAATGGAATGGAGTGGAATGGAATGGAATTCAATGGAAAAAATGAAATGGAATGGAATGGAATGGAATGGAATGGAATGGAATGGAATCGAATGGAATCGAATGGAATCGAATGGAATGGAGTGGAATAGAATGTAATCAACCCGAGTAGAACGGAATGGAATGGAACGGAACGGAACGGAACGGAACGGAACGGAACCGAATGGAATGGAGTGAAATGGAATGGAATCGAATGGAATCGAATGGCACCGAATGCAATGGAAAGAAGGGAATGGAATTGAATGGAATGGAATGGAATGGAATGGAATCAACCCGAGTAGAATGGAATGGATTGGAATGGAATGGAATGGAGTGGAATGGAATGGAATGGAATGGAATGGAATGGAATGGAATGGAATGGAATGGAATGGAATGGAATCGAATGGAATGGAATGGAAGGGAATGGAATGGAATGGAATGGAATGGAATCAACCCGAGTAGAATGGAATGGATTGGAATGGAATGGAATGGAATGGAATGGAATGGAATGGAATAGAATGGAATGGAATGGAATGGAATGGAATGGAATGGAGTGGAATGGAATGGAATGGAATTCAATGGAATAGAATGGAATGGAATGGAATGGAATGGAATGGAATGGAATGGAATGAACCCGAGCTGAACGGAATGGAATGGAATGGGATGGAATGGAATGGAATGGAATAGAATGGAATGGAATGGAATGGAATTGATTCGAATGGAATGGAATTGAATGGAATGGAATGGAATGGAATGGAATGGTATCGAAAGGAATGGAATGGAATGGAATGCAATGGAATGGAATGGAATGGAATGGAATGGAATGGAATGGAATGGAATGGAATGGAATCAACCCGAGTAGAATGGAGTGGATTGGAATGGAATGGAATGGAATGGAATGGAATTCAATGGAATAGAATGAAATGGAATGGAATGGAATTGAATGGAATGGAATGGAATAGAATGGAATCGGATGGAATGGAGTGGAATGGAATGGAATGGAATGGAATGGAATGGAATGGAATGGAAAGGAATGGAATGGAATGGAATTCAATGGAATAGAATGGAATGGAATGGAATAGAATGGAATGGAATGGAATTGAATCGAATGGAATGGAATGGAATGGAATGGAATGGAATGGAATGGAATGGAATCAACCCGAGTAGAACGGAATGGATTGGAATGGAAAGGAATGGAATGGAATGGAATGGAATGAATGGAATGGAATGGAATCGAATGGAATGGAATGGAAGGGAATGGAATGGAATGGAATGGAATGGAATCAACCCGAGTAGAATGGAATGGATTGGAATGGAATGGAATGGAATGGAATGGAATGGAATGGAATGGAATAGAATGGAATGGAATGGAATGGAATGGAGTGGAATGGAATGGAATGGAATTCAATGGAATAGAATGGAATGGAATGGAATGGAATGGAATGGAATGGAATGAACCCGAGCTGAACGGAATGGAATGGAATGGGATGGAATGGAATGGAATGGAATAGAATGGAATGGAATGGAATGGAATTGATTCGAATGGAATGGAATTGAATGGAATGGAATGGAATGGAATGGAATGGAATGGTATCGAAAGGAATGGAATGGAATGGAATGCAATGGAATGGAATGGAATGGAATGGAATGGAATGGAATGGAATGGAATGGAATGGAATCAACCCGAGTAGAATGGAGTGGATTGGAATGGAATGGAATGGAATGGAATGGAATTCAATGGAATAGAATGAAATGGAATGGAATGGAATTGAATGGAATGGAATGGAATAGAATGGAATCGGATGGAATGGAGTGGAATGGAATGGAATGGAATGGAATGGAATGGAATGGAATGGAAAGGAATGGAATGGAATGGAATTCAATGGAATAGAATGGAATGGAATGGAATAGAATGGAATGGAATGGAATTGAATCGAATGGAATGGAATGGAATGGAATGGAATGGAATGGAATGGAATGGAATCAACCCGAGTAGAACGGAATGGATTGGAATGGAAAGGAATGGAATGGAATGGAATGGAATGAATGGAATGGAATGGAATGGAATGGAATGGAATCGAATGGAATCGAATGTAATCGAATGGAATGGAACGGAATGGAATGGAATGGAATGGAATCGAATGGAATGGAATGGAATGGAATGGAATCGAATGGAATGGAATGGAAAGGAATGGAATGGAATGGAATGGAATGGAATGGAATGGAATGGAATCAACCCGAGTAGAACGGAATGGAATGGAATGGAATGGAATGGAAAGGAATGGAATGGAATGGAATAGAATGGAATCGAATGGAATCGAATGGAATCGAATGGAATGGAATGGAATGGAATGGAATGGAATCAACCCGAGTAGAACGGAATGGAATGGAATGGAATGGAATGGAATGGAATGGAATGGAATGGAATGGAATGGAATGGAATGGAATTCAATGGAATAGAATGGAATGGAATGGAATGGAATGGAATGGAAAGGAATGAAATGGAAACGAATGGAATCGAATGGAATCGAATGGAATGGAATGGAATAGAATGGAATCAACCCGAGTAGAACGGAATGGAATGGAATGGAATGGAATGGAATGGAATGGAATGCAATGGAATGGAATGGAATGGAATGGAATCAACACGAGTAGAACGGAATGGAATGGAATGGAATGGAATGGAATGGAATGGAATGGAATGGAATGGAATGGAATGGAATGGAATCGAATGGAATGGAATGGAATGGAATCGAATGGAATGGAATGGAATGGAATGGAATGGAATGGAATGGAATGGAATCAACCCGAGTAGATTGGAATGGATTGGAATGGAATGAAATGGAATGGAATGGAATTCAATGGAAAAAATGAAATGGAATGGAATGGAATGGAATGGAATGGAATGGAATAGAATCGAATGGAATCGAATGGAATCGAATGGAATGGAGTTGAATAGAATGGAATCAACCCGAGTAGAATGGAATGGAATGGAACGGAACGGAACAGAACGGAACGGAACGGAATGGAGTGAAATGGAATGGAATCGAATGGAATCGAACGGAACCGAATGGAATGGAAAGAAGGGAACGGAATGGAATGGAATGGAATGGAATGGAATGGAATGGAATGGAATGGAATTCAATAGAATAGAATGGAATGGAATGGAATGGAATGGAATGGAATGGAATGGAATGGAATCAAATCGAATGGAATCGAATGGAATCGAATGGAATGGAGTGGAATAGAATGGAATCAACCCGAATAGAACGGAACGGAACGGAACGGAACGGAATGGAATGGAGTGAAATGGAATGGAATCGAATGGAATCGAAAGGAACCGAATGGAATGGAATGGAAGGGAATGGAATGGAATTGAATGGAATGGAATGGATTGGAATCAACCCGAGTAGAATGGAATGGATTGGAATAGAATGGAATGGAATCAAATGCAATGCAATGGAATGGAATGGAATGGAATGGAATGGAACGGAATGGACCCGAGTAGAACGGAATGGAATGGAATGGAATGGAATGGAATGGAATCGAAAGGAATGGAATGGAATGGAATGGAATGGAATGGAATGGAATGGAATAGAATGGAATGGAATGGAATCAACACGAGTAGAATGGAATGGATTGGAATGGAATGGAATGGAATGGAATGGAATTGAATCGAATGGATTGGAATAGAGTGAAATGGAATGGAATGGAATGGAATAGAATGGAATGGAATGGAATGGAATGGAATCGAATGGAATCAAATGGAATCGAATGGAATGGAGTGGAAGAGAATGGAATCAACTCGAGTAGAACGGAATGGAATGGAACGGAATGGAACGGAACGGAACGGAATAGAACGGAACGGAATGGAATGGAGTGAAATGGAATGGAATCGAATGGAATCGAATGGAACCGAATGGAATGGAATGGAACGGAATGGAATGGAATGAACTGGAATGGAATGGAATCAACCCTAGTAGAATGTAATGGATTGGAATGGAATGGAATGGAATGGAATGGAATGGAATGGAATCGAATGGAATCGAATGGAATGGAATGGAATGGAATGGAATGGAATCAACCCGAGTAGAAGGGAATGGAATGGAATGGAATGGAATGGAATGGAATGGAATGGAATGGAATGGAAAGGAATGGAATGGAATGGAATGGAATGGAATGGAATCAACCCGAGTAGAATGGAGTGGATTGGAATGGAATGGAATGGAATGGAATGGAATTCAATGGAATAGAATGAAATGGAATGGAATGGAATTGAATGGAATGGAATGGAATAGAATGGAATCGGATGGAATGGAGTGGAATGGAATGGAATGGAATGGAATGGAATGGAATGGAATGGAATGGAAAGGAATGGAATGGAATGGAATTCAATGGAATAGAATGGAATGGAATGGAATAGAATGGAATGGAATGGAATTGAATCGAATGGAATGGAATGGAATGGAATGGAATGGAATGGAATGGAATGGAATCAACCCGAGTAGAACGGAATGGATTGGAATGGAAAGGAATGGAATGGAATGGAATGGAATGAATGGAATGGAATGGAATCGAATGGAATGGAATGGAAGGGAATGGAATGGAATGGAATGGAATGGAATCAACCCGAGTAGAATGGAATGGATTGGAATGGAATGGAATGGAATGGAATGGAATGGAATGGAATGGAATAGAATGGAATGGAATGGAATGGAATGGAGTGGAATGGAATGGAATGGAATTCAATGGAATAGAATGGAATGGAATGGAATGGAATGGAATGGAATGGAATGAACCCGAGCTGAACGGAATGGAATGGAATGGGATGGAATGGAATGGAATGGAATAGAATGGAATGGAATGGAATGGAATTGATTCGAATGGAATGGAATTGAATGGAATGGAATGGAATGGAATGGAATGGAATGGTATCGAAAGGAATGGAATGGAATGGAATGCAATGGAATGGAATGGAATGGAATGGAATGGAATGGAATGGAATGGAATGGAATGGAATCAACCCGAGTAGAATGGAGTGGATTGGAATGGAATGGAATGGAATGGAATGGAATTCAATGGAATAGAATGAAATGGAATGGAATGGAATTGAATGGAATGGAATGGAATAGAATGGAATCGGATGGAATGGAGTGGAATGGAATGGAATGGAATGGAATGGAATGGAATGGAATGGAAAGGAATGGAATGGAATGGAATTCAATGGAATAGAATGGAATGGAATGGAATAGAATGGAATGGAATGGAATTGAATCGAATGGAATGGAATGGAATGGAATGGAATGGAATGGAATGGAATGGAATCAACCCGAGTAGAACGGAATGGATTGGAATGGAAAGGAATGGAATGGAATGGAATGGAATGAATGGAATGGAATGGAATGGAATGGAATGGAATCGAATGGAATCGAATGTAATCGAATGGAATGGAACGGAATGGAATGGAATGGAATGGAATCGAATGGAATGGAATGGAATGGAATGGAATCGAATGGAATGGAATGGAAAGGAATGGAATGGAATGGAATGGAATGGAATGGAATGGAATGGAATCAACCCGAGTAGAACGGAATGGAATGGAATGGAATGGAATGGAAAGGAATGGAATGGAATGGAATAGAATGGAATCGAATGGAATCGAATGGAATCGAATGGAATGGAATGGAATGGAATGGAATGGAATCAACCCGAGTAGAACGGAATGGAATGGAATGGAATGGAATGGAATGGAATGGAATGGAATGGAATGGAATGGAATGGAATGGAATTCAATGGAATAGAATGGAATGGAATGGAATGGAATGGAATGGAAAGGAATGAAATGGAAACGAATGGAATCGAATGGAATCGAATGGAATGGAATGGAATAGAATGGAATCAACCCGAGTAGAACGGAATGGAATGGAATGGAATGGAATGGAATGGAATGGAATGCAATGGAATGGAATGGAATGGAATGGAATCAACACGAGTAGAACGGAATGGAATGGAATGGAATGGAATGGAATGGAATGGAATGGAATGGAATGGAATGGAATGGAATGGAATCGAATGGAATGGAATGGAATGGAATCGAATGGAATGGAATGGAATGGAATGGAATGGAATGGAATGGAATGGAATCAACCCGAGTAGATTGGAATGGATTGGAATGGAATGAAATGGAATGGAATGGAATTCAATGGAAAAAATGAAATGGAATGGAATGGAATGGAATGGAATGGAATGGAATAGAATCGAATGGAATCGAATGGAATCGAATGGAATGGAGTTGAATAGAATGGAATCAACCCGAGTAGAATGGAATGGAATGGAACGGAACGGAACAGAACGGAACGGAACGGAATGGAGTGAAATGGAATGGAATCGAATGGAATCGAACGGAACCGAATGGAATGGAAAGAAGGGAACGGAATGGAATGGAATGGAATGGAATGGAATGGAATGGAATGGAATGGAATTCAATAGAATAGAATGGAATGGAATGGAATGGAATGGAATGGAATGGAATGGAATGGAATCAAATCGAATGGAATCGAATGGAATCGAATGGAATGGAGTGGAATAGAATGGAATCAACCCGAATAGAACGGAACGGAACGGAACGGAACGGAATGGAATGGAGTGAAATGGAATGGAATCGAATGGAATCGAAAGGAACCGAATGGAATGGAATGGAAGGGAATGGAATGGAATTGAATGGAATGGAATGGATTGGAATCAACCCGAGTAGAATGGAATGGATTGGAATAGAATGGAATGGAATCAAATGCAATGCAATGGAATGGAATGGAATGGAATGGAATGGAACGGAATGGACCCGAGTAGAACGGAATGGAATGGAATGGAATGGAATGGAATGGAATCGAAAGGAATGGAATGGAATGGAATGGAATGGAATGGAATGGAATGGAATAGAATGGAATGGAATGGAATCAACACGAGTAGAATGGAATGGATTGGAATGGAATGGAATGGAATGGAATGGAATTGAATCGAATGGATTGGAATAGAGTGAAATGGAATGGAATGGAATGGAATAGAATGGAATGGAATGGAATGGAATGGAATCGAATGGAATCAAATGGAATCGAATGGAATGGAGTGGAAGAGAATGGAATCAACTCGAGTAGAACGGAATGGAATGGAACGGAATGGAACGGAACGGAACGGAATAGAACGGAACGGAATGGAATGGAGTGAAATGGAATGGAATCGAATGGAATCGAATGGAACCGAATGGAATGGAATGGAACGGAATGGAATGGAATGAACTGGAATGGAATGGAATCAACCCTAGTAGAATGTAATGGATTGGAATGGAATGGAATGGAATGGAATGGAATGGAATGGAATCGAATGGAATCGAATGGAATGGAATGGAATGGAATGGAATGGAATCAACCCGAGTAGAAGGGAATGGAATGGAATGGAATGGAATGGAATGGAATGGAATGGAATGGAATGGAAAGGAATGGAATGGAATGGAATTCAATGGAATGGAATGGAATGGAATGGAATGGAATGGAATGGAATCGAATGGAATTGAATGGAATCGAATGGAATGGAATGGAATAGAATGTAATCAACCCGAGAAGAACGGAATGGAATGGAATGGAATGGAATGGAATGGAATGGAATGGAATGGAATGGAATTCTATGGAATGGAATGGAATGGAATGGAATGGAATGGAATGGAATGGAATGGAATGGAATCAACCCGAGTAGAATGGAATGGATTGGAATGGAATGGAATGGAATGGAATGGAATCGAATGGAATGGAATGGAATCGAATGGAATGGAAAGGAATGGAATGGACGCGAGTAGAACGGAATGGAATGGAATGGAATGGAATGGAATGGAATGGAATGGAATGGAATGGAATGGAATGGAATGGAATGAACCCGAGTAGAACGGAATGGAATGGAATGGAATGGAATGGAATGGAATGGAATTTAATGGAATGGAATGGAAAGGAATGGAATGGAATGGAATCAACCCGAGTAGAATGGAATGGGTAGGAATGGAATGGAATGGAATGGAAAGTAATTCAATAGAATAGAATGGAAGGGAATGGAAAGGAATGGAATGGAATGTAATGGAATGGAATGGAATCGAATGGAATCGAATGGAATCGAACGGAATGGAGTGGAATAGAATGGAATCAACCCGAATAGAACGGAACGGAACGGAACGGAACGGAACGGAACGGAATGGAATGGAGTGAAATGGAATGGAATCAAATGGAATCGAATGGAACCGAATGGAATGGAATGGAAGGGAATGGAATGCAGTGGAATGGAATGGAATGGAATGGAATCAACCCGAGTAGAATGGAATGGACTGGAATGGAATGGAATGGAATGGAATGGAATGGAATGGAATCAACCCGAGTAGAACGGAATGGAATGGAATGGAATGGAATGGAATGGAATGGAATGGAATGGAATGGAATTCAATGGAATGGAATTCAATGGAATGAAATCGAATGGAATGGACTGCAATGAAATGGAATGGAATGGAATGGAATGGAATGGAATGGAATGGAATGGAATGGAATGGAATGGAATTCAATGGAATGGAATTCAATGGAATAGAATGGAATGGAATGGAATGGAATGGAATGAACCCGAGTAGAACGGAATGGAATGGAATGGAATTGAATGGAATGGAATGGAATGGAATGGAATGGAATCGAATGGAATCGAATGGAATGGAATGGAATGGAATGGAATGGAATGGAATCGAATGGAATGGAATGGAATGGAATCGAATGGAATGGAATGGAATGGAATGGAATGGAATGGAATGGAATGGAATGGAATGGAATGGAATGGAATCAACCCGAGTAGATTGGAATGGATTGGAATGGAATGAAATGGAATGGAATGGAATTCAATGGAAAAAATGAAATGGAATGGAATGGAATGGAATGGAATGGAATGGAATGGAATAGAATCGAATGGAATCGAATGGAATCGAATGGAATGGAGTTGAATAGAATGGAATCAACCCGAGTAGAATGGAATGGAATGGAACGGAACGGAACGGAACGGAACGGAACGGAACGGAACGGAATGGAGTGAAATGGAATGGAATCGAATGGAATCGAACGGAACCGAATGGAATGGAAAGAAGGGAACGGAATGGAATGGAATGGAATGGAATGGAATGGAATAAACCCGAGTAGAATGGAATGGATTGGAATGGAATGGAATGGAATGGAATGGAATGGAATGGAATGGAATTCAATAGAATAGAATGGAATGGAATGGAATGGAATGGAATGGAATGGAATGGAATGCAATCGAATCGAATGGAATCGAATGGAACCGAATGGAATGGAGTGGAATAGAATGGAATCAACCCGAATAGAACGGAACGGAACGGAACGGAACGGAACGGAACGGAACGGAACGGAACGGAACGGAATGGAAGGGAGTGAAATGGAATGGAATCGAATGGAAACGAAAGGAACCGAATGGAATGGAATGGAAGGGAATGGAATGGAATTGAATGGAATGGAATGGATTGGAATCAACCCGAGTAGAATGGAATGGATTGGAATGGAATGGAATGGAATCAAAAGCAATGCAATGGAATGGAATGGAATGGAATGGAATGGAACGGAATGGACCCGAGTAGAACGGAATGGAATGGAATGGAATGGAATGGAATGGAATGAACCGGAGTAGAACGGAATGGAATGGAATGGAATGGAATGGAATGGAATGGAATGGAATCGAAAGGAATGGAATGGAATGGAATGGAATGGAATGGAATGGAATGGAATAGAATGGAATGCAATCGAATCGAATGGAATCGAATGGAACCGAATGGAATGGAGTGGAATAGAATGGAATCAACCCGAATAGAACGGAACGGAACGGAACGGAACGGAACGGAACGGAATGGAAGGGAGTGAAATGGAATGGAATCGAATGGAAACGAAAGGAACCGAATGGAATGGAATGGAAGGGAATGGAATGGAATTGAATGGAATGGAATGGATTGGAATCAACCCGAGTAGAATGGAATGGATTGGAATGGAATGGAATGGAATCAAAAGCAATGCAATGGAATGGAATGGAATGGAATGGAATGGAACGGAATGGACCCGAGTAGAACGGAATGGAATGGAATGGAATGGAATGGAATGGAATGAACCGGAGTAGAAAGGAATGGAATGGAATGGAATGGAATGGAATGGAATGGAATGGAATCGAAAGGAATGGAATGGAATGGAATGGAGTGGAATGGAATGGAATGGAATAGAATGGAATGGAATGGAATCAACACGAGTAGAATGGAATGGATTGGAATGGAATGGAATGGAATGGAATGGAATGGAATGGAATCGAATGGATTGGAATAGAGTGAAATGGAATGGAATGGAATGGAATAGAATGGAATGGAATGGAATGGAATGGAATCGAATGGAATCGAATGGAATCGAATGGAATGGAGTGGAAGAGAATGGAATCAACTCGAGTAGAACGGAATGGAATGGAACGGAATGGAACGGAACGGAACGGAATGGAACGGAACGGAATGGAATGGAGTGAAATGGAATGGAATCGAATGGAATCGAATGGAACCGAATGGAATGGAATGGAACGGAATGGAATGGAATGAACTGGAATGGAATGGAATCAACCCTAGTAGAATGTAATGGATTGGAATGGAATGGAATGGAATGGAATGGAATGGAATGGAATGGAATCGAATGGAATCGAATGGAATGGAATGGAATGGAGTGGAATGGAATGGAATCAACCCGAGTAGAAGGGAATGGAATGGAATGGAATGGAATGGAATGGGATGGAATGGAATGGAATGGAATGGAATGGAATGGAATTCTATGGAATGGAATGGAATGGAATGGAATGGAATGGAATGGAATCAACCCGAGTAGAATGGAATGGATTGGAATGGAATGGAATGGAATGGAATGGAATCGAATGGAATGGAATGGAATCGAATGGAATGGAAAGGAATGGAATGGACGCGAGTAGAACGGAATGGAATGGAATGGAATGGAATGGAATGGAATGGAATGGAATGGAATGGAATGAACCCGAGTAGAACGGAATGGAATGGAATGGAATGGAATGGAATGGAATGGAATTTAATGGAATGGAATGGAAAGGAATGGAATGGAATGGAATCAACCCGAGTAGAATGGAATGGGTAGGAATGGAATGGAATGGAATGGAAAGTAATTCAATAGAATAGAATGGAAGGGAATGGAAAGGAATGGAATGGAATGTAATGGAATGGAATGGAATCGAATGGAATCGAATGGAATCGAACGGAATGGAGTGGAATAGAATGGAATCAACCCGAATAGAACGGAACGGAACGGAACGGAACGGAACTGAACGGAATGGAATGGAGTGAAATGGAATGGAATCAAATGGAATAGAATGGAACCGAATGGAATGGAATGGAAGGGAATGGAATGCAGTGGAATGGAATGGAATGGAATGGAATCAACCCGAGTAGAATGGAATGGACTGGAATGGAATGGAATGGAATGGAATGGAATGGAATGGAATGGAATGGAATGGAATGCAATCAACCCGAGTAGAATGGAATGGAATGGAATGGAATGGAATGGAATGGAATGGAATTCAATGGAATGGAATTCAATGGAATAGAATGGAATGGAATGGAATGGAATGGATTGGAATGAACCCGAGTAGAACGGAATGGAATGGAATGGAATTGAATGGAATGGAATGGAATGGAATGGAATGGAATCGAATGGAATCGAATGGAATGGAATGGAATGGAATGGAATGGAATGGAATGGAATGGAATCGAATGGAATGGAATGGAATGGAATCGAATCGAATGGAATGAAATGGAATGGAATGGAATGGAATGGAATGGAATGGAATGGAATGGAATGGAATGGAATGGAATGGAATCAACCCGAGTAGATTGGAATGGATTGGAATGGAATGAAATGGAATGGAATGGAATTCAATGGAAAAAATGAAATGGAATGGAATGGAATGGAATGGAATGGAATGGAATGGAATAGAATCGAATGGAATCGAATGGAATCGAATGGAATGGAGTTGAATAGAATGGAATCAACCCGAGTAGAATGGAATGGAATGGAACGGAACGGAACGGAACGGAACGGAACGGAATGGAGTGAAATGGAATGGAATCGAATGGAATCGAACGGAACCGAATGGAATGGAAAGAAGGGAACGGAATGGAATGGAATGGAATGGAATGGAATGGAATAAACCCGAGAAGAATGGAATGGATTGGAATGGAATGGAATGGAATGGAATGGAATGGAATGGAATTCAATAGAATAGAATGGAATGGAATGGAATGGAATGGAATGGAATGGAATGGAATGGAATCGAATCGAATGGAATCGAATGGAATCAAATGGAATGGAGTGGAATAGAATGGTATCAACCCGAATAGAACGGAACGGAACGGAACGGAACGGAACGGAATGGAATGGAGTGAAATGGAATGGAATCGAATGGAATCGAAAGGAACCGAATGGAATGGAATGGAAGGGAATGGAATGGAATGGAATGGAATGGAATGGATTGGAATCAACCCGAGTAGAATGGAATGGATTGGAATGGAATGGAATGGAATCAAATGCAATGCAATGGAATGGAATGGAATGGAATGGACTGGAACGGAATGGACCCGAGTAGAACGGAATGGAATGGAATGGAATGGAATGGAATGGAATGAACCGGAGTAGAACGGAATGGAATGGAATGGAATGAACCGGAGTAGAACGGAATGGAATGGAATGGAATGGAATGGAATGGAATGGAATCGAAAGGAATGGAATGGAATGGAATGGAGTGGAATGGAATGGAATGGAATAGAATGGAATGGAATGGAATCAACACGAGTAGAATGGAATGGATTGGAATGGAATGGAATGGAATGGAACGGAGTGGAATCGAATGGATTGGAATAGAATGAAATGGAATGGAATGGAATGGAATAGAATGGAATGGAATGGAATGGAATGGAATCGAATGGAATCGAATGGAATCGAAAGGAATGGAGTGGAAGAGAATGGAATCAACTCGAGTAGAACGGAATGGAATGGAACGGAATGGAAGGGAACGGAACGGAATGGAACGGAACGGAATGGAATGGAGTGAAATGGAATGGAATCGAATGGAATCGAATGGAACCGAATGGAATGGAATGGAACCGAATGGAATGGAATGAACTGGAATGGAATGGAATCAACCCTAGTAGAATGTAATGGATTGGAATGGAATGGAATGGAATGGAATGGAATGGAATCGAATGGAATGGAATGGAATGGAATGGAATGGAATGGAATGGAATGGAATGGAATCAACCCGAGTAGAAGGGAATGGAATGGAATGGAATGGAATGGAATGGAATGGAATGGAATGGAATGGAATGGAATGGAATGGAATTGAGTGGAATGGAATGGAATGGAATGGAATGGAATGGAATGGAATGGAATGGAATGGAATGGAAAGGAATGGAATCAACACGAGTAGAACGGAATGGAATGGAATGGAATGGAATGGAATGGAATGGAATGGAATGGAATGGAATGGAATGGAATTCTATGGAATGGAATGGAACGGAATGGAATCAACCCGAGTAGAACGGAATGGAATGGAATGGAAAGGAATGGAATGGAAAAGAATGGAATGGAATGGAATGGAATGGAATTCAATGGAATGGAACGGAATGGAATGGAATGGAATGGAATGGAATGGAATGGAATGGAATGGAATGGAATGGAGTGGAATGGAATGGAATGGAATGGAATGGAATGGAATTCAATGGAATAGAATGGAATGGAATGGAATGGAATGGAATCAACCCGAGTAGAAAGGAATGGAACGGAATGAAATGGAATGGAATGGAATGGAATGGAATGGAATGGAATGGAATGGAATGGAATGGAATGGAATGCAATGGAATGGAATGGAATGGAATGGAATGGAATGGAATCAACCCGAGTAGAATGGAATGGATTGGAATGGAATGGAATGGAATGGAATCGAATGGAATGGAATGGAATCGAAAGGAATGGAAAGGAATGGAATGGACGCGAGTAGAACGGAATGGAATGGAATGGAATGGAATGGAATGGAATGGAATGAACCCGAGTAGAACGGAATGGAATGGAATGGAATGGAATGGAATGGAATGGAATGAACCCGAGTAGAACGGAATGGAATGGAATGGAATGGAATGGAATGGAATGGAATGGAATGGAATGGAATGGAATGAACCCGAGTAGAACAGAATGGAATGGAATGGAATGGAATGGAATGGAATGGAATGGAATGGAATGGAATGGAATGGAATGGAATCAACCCGAGTAGAATGGAATGGATAGGAATGGAATGGAATGGAATGGAATGTAATTCAATAGAATGGAATGGAGGGGAATGGAAAGGAATGGAATGGAATGGAATGGAATGGAATGGAATCGAATGGAATCGAATGGAATCGAATGGAATGGAGTGGAATAGAGTGGAATCAACCCGAATAGAACGGAACGGAACGGAACGGAATGGAACGGAACGGAACGGAATTTAATGGAGTGAAATGGAATGGAATCAAATGGAGTGGAATGGAACAGAATGGAATGGAATGGAAGGGAATGGAATGGAATGGAATGGAATGGAATGGAATGGAATGGAATGGAATGGAATGGAATCAACCCGAGTAGAACGGAATGGAATGGAATGGAATGGAATGGAATGGAATGGAATGGAATGCATTGGAATGGAATGGAATGGAATGGAATGGAATGGAATGGAATGGAATTCAATGGAATGGAATGGAATGGAATGGAATGGAATTGAATGGAATGGAATCAACCCGAGTAGAATGGAGTGGATTGGAATGGAATGGAATGGAATGGAATGGAATTCAATGGAATAGAATGAAATGGAATGGAATGGAATTGAAAGGAATGGAATGGAATAGAATGGAATCAGATGGAATGGAGTGGAATGGAATGGAATGGAATGGAATGGAATCAACCCGAGTAGAACGGAATGGAATGGAATGGAATGGAATGGAATGGAATGGAATGGAATGGAATGGAATGGAATGGAATGGAATGGCATGGAATTCCATGGAATAGAATGGAATGGAATGGAATCAACCCGAGTAGAATGGAATGGATAGGAATGGAATGGAATGGAATGGAATGTAATTCAATAGAATGGAATGGAGGGGAATGGAAAGGAATGGAATGGAATGGAATGGAAAGGAATGGAATGGAATGGAATGGCATCAACCCGAGTAGAACGGAATGGAATGGAATGGAATGGAATGGAATGGAATAGAATGGAATGTAATGGAATGGAATGCATTGGAATGGAATGGAATGGAATGGAATGGAATGGAATGGAATGGAATACAATGGAATGGAATGGAATGGAATGGAATCGAATTGAATGGAATGGAATCAACCCGAGTGGAATGGAGTGGATTGGAATGGAATGGAATGGAATGGAATGGAATTCAATGGAATAGAATGAAATGGAATGGAATGGATTTGAAAGGAATGGAATGGAATAGAATGGAATCAGATGGAATGGAGTGGAATGGAATGGAATGGAATGGAATGGAATGGAATGGAATGGAATGGAATGGAATGGAATGGAATGGAATGGAATCAACCCGAGTAGAACGGAATGGAATGGAATGGAATGGAATGGAATGGAATGGAATGGAATGGAATGGAATGGAATGGAATTCAATGGAATAGAATGGAATGGAATGGAATAGAATGGAATGGAATGGAATTGAATCGAATGGAATGGAATGGAATGGAATGGAATGGAATGGAATTCAATGGAATGTAATGGAATGGAATGGAATCGAATGGAATCAAATGGAATGGAATGGAATGGAATGGAATGGAATGGAATGGAATGAACCGGAGTAGAACGGAATGGAATGGAATGGAATGGAATGGAATAGAATGGAATCGAACAGAATCGAATGGAATGGAATGGAATGGAATGGAATGGAATGGAATGGAATGGAATCGAATCGAATGGAATCGAGTGGAATGGAATGGAATGGAATGGAATGGAATGGAATGGAATGGAATGGAATGGAATCAACCCGAGTAGATTGGAATGGATTGGAATGGAATGAAATGGAATGGAATGGAATTCAATGGAAAAAATGAAATGGAATGGAATGGAATGGAATGGAATGGAATGGAATGGAATCGAATGGAATCGAATGGAATCGAATGGAATGGAATGGAATGGAATGGAATGGAATGGAATGGAATCAACCCGAGTAGAACGGAATGGAATGGAATGGAATGGAATGGAATGGAATGGAATGGAATGGAATTCAATGGAATGGAATGGAATGGAATGGAATGGAATGGAATGGAATGGAATAGAATGGAATTGAATGGAATCGAATGGAATGGAATGGAATAGAATGGAATCAACTCGAGTAGAAAGGAATGGAATGGAATGGAATGGAATGGAATGGAATGCAATGAAATGGAATGGAATGGAATGGAATCAAGTGGAATGGACTGGAATGAAATGTAATGTAATGTAATGGAATGGAATGGAATGGAATGGAATGGAATGGAATGGAATGGAATGGAATCAACCCGAGTAGAATGGAATGGATTGGAATGGAATGGAATGGAATGGAATCGAATGGAATGGAATGGAATCGAATGGAATGGAAAGGAATGGAATGGACGCGAGTAGAACGGAATGGAATGGAATGGAATGGAATGGAATGGAATGGAATGGAATGGAATGGAATGGAATGGAATGAAACCGAGTAGAAAGGAATGGAATGGAATGGAATGGAATGGAATGGAATGGAATTTAATGGAATGGAATGGAAAGGAATGGAATGGAATGGAATCAACCCGAGTAGAATGGAATGGGTAGGAATGGAATGGAATGGAATGGAATGTAATTCAATAGAATAGAATGGAAGGGAATGGAAAGGAAAGGAAAGGAATGGAATAGAGTGGAATCGAATGGAATCGAATGGAATCGAATGGAATGGAGTGGAATAGAATGGAATCAACCCGAATAGAACGGAACGGAACGGAACGGAATGGAACGGAATGGAATGGAGTGAAATGGAATGGAATCAAATGGAATCGAATGGAACCGAATGGAATGGAATGGAAGGGAATGGAATGCAATGGAATGGAATGGAATGGAATGGAATCAACCCGAGTAGAATGGAATGGACTGGAATGGAATGGAATGGAATGGAATGGAATGGAATGGAATCAACCCGAGTAGAACGGAATGGAATGGAATGGAATGGAATGGAATGGAATGGAATGGAATGGAATGGAATTCAATGGAATGGAATTCAATGGAATGGAATCGAATGGAATGGACTGCAATGAAATGGAATGGAATGGAATGGAATGGAATGGAATGGAATGGAATGGAATGGAATGGAATGGAATGGAATCAACCCGAGTAGAATGGAATGGATTGGAATGGAATGGAATGGAATGGAATCGAATGGATTGGAATGGAATCGAATGGAATGGAAAGGAATGGAATGGACGCGAGTAGAACGGAATGGAATGGAATGGAATGGAATGGAATGGAATGGAATGGAATGGAATGGAATGGAATGGACCCGAGTAGAACGGAATGGAATGGAATGGAATGGAATGGAATGGAATGGAATGGAATTTAATGGAATGGAATGGAAAGGAATGGAATGGAATGGAATCAACCCGAGTAGAATGGAATGGGTAGGAATGGAATGGAATGGAATGGAATGTAATTCAATAGAATAGAATGGAAGGGAATGGAAAGGAATGGAAAGGAATGGAATGGAATGGAATCGAATGGAATCGAATGGAATCGAATGGAATGGAGTGGAATAGAATGGAATCAACCCGAATAGAACGGAACGGAACGGAACGGAATGGAACGGAACGGAATGGAATGGAGTGAAATGGAATGGAATCAAATGGAATCGAATGGAACCGAATGGAATGGAATGGAAGGGAATGGAATGCAATGGAATGGAATGGAATGGAATGGAATCAACCCGAGTAGAATGGAATGGACTGGAATGGAATGGAATGGAATGGAATGGAATGGAATGGAATGGAATGGAATCAACCCGAGTAGAACGGAATGGAACGGAATGGAATGGAATGGAATGGAATGGAATGGAATGGAATGGAATGGAATGGAATCAACCCGAGTAGAACGGAATGGAATGGAATGGAATGGAATGGAATGGAATGGAATGAACCCGAGTAGAACGGAATGGAATGGAATGGGATGGAATGGAATGGAATGGAATGGAATGGAATGGAATGGAATGGAATGGAATGGAATTGATTCGAATGGAATGGAATGGAATGGAATGGAATGGAATGGTATCGAAAGGAATTGAATGGAATGGAAAGCAATGGAATGGAATGGAATGGAATGGAATGGAATGGAATGGAATGGAATGGAATCAACCCGAGTAGAATGGAGTGGATTGGAATGGAATGTAATGGAATGGAATGGAATTCAATGGAATAGAATGAAATGGAATGGAATGGAATTTAATGGAATGGAATGGAATAGAATGGAATCGGATGGAATGGAGTGGAATGGAATGGAATGGAATGGAATGGAATGGAATCGAATGGAATGGAATGGAATGGAATCGAATGGAATGGAATGGAATGGAATGGAATCAACCCGAGTAGAACGGAATGGAATGGAATGGAATGGAATGGAATGGAATGGAATGGAATGGAATGGAATGGAATGGAATGGAATGGAATTCAATGGAATAGAATGGAATGGAATGGAATAGAATGGAATGGAATGGAATTGAATCGAATGGAATGGAATGGAATGGAATGCAATGGAATGGGATGGAATGGAATCAACCCGAGTAGAACGGAATGGATTGGAATGGAAAGGAATGGAATGGAATGGAATGGAATGAATGGAATGGAATGGAATGGAATGGAATGGAATGGAATCGAATGGAATCGAATGGAATGGAACGGAATGGAATGGAATGGAATGGAATCGATTGGAATGGAATGGAATGGAATGGAATCGAATGGAATGGAATGGAATGGAATGGAATGGAATGGAATGGAATGAACCGGAGTAGAACGGAATGGAATGGAATGGAATGGAATGGAATGGAATGGAATCTAACAGAATGGAATGGAATGGAATGGAATGGAATGGAATGGAATGGAATGGAATGGAATGGAATCGAATCGAATGGAATCGAATGGAATGGAATGGAATGGAATGGAATGGAATGGAATGGAATGGAATGGAATGGAATGGAATCAACCCGAGTAGATTGGAATGGATTGGAATGGAATGAAATGGAATGGAATGGAATTCAATGGAAAAAATGAAATGGAATGGAATGGAATGGAATGGAATGGAATGGAATGGAATCGAATGGAATCGAATGGAATCGAATGGAATGGAATGGAATGGAATGGAATGGAATGGAATGGAATCAACCCGAGTAGAACGGAATGGAATGGAATGGAATGGAATGGAATGGAATGGAATGGAATGGAATTCAATGGAATGGAATGGAATGGAATGGAATGGAATGGAATGGAATGGAATGGAATGGAATAGAATGGAATTGAATGGAATCGAATGGAATGGAATGGAATAGAATGGAATCAACTCGAGTAGAAAGGAATGGAATGGAATGGAATGGAATGGAATGGAATGGAATGGAATGCAATGAAATGGAATGGAATGGAATGGAATCGAATGGAATGGACTGGAATGAAATGTAATGGAATGGAATGGAAAGGAATGGAATGGAATGGAATGGAATGGAATGGAATGGAATCAACCCGAGTAGAATGGAATGGATTGGAATGGAATGGAATGGAATGGAATCGAATGGAATGGAATGGAATCGAATGGAATGGAAAGGAATGGAATGGACGCGAGTAGAACGGAATGGAATGGAATGGAATGGAATGGAATGGAATGGAATGGAATGGAATGGAATGGAATGGAATGGAATGAACCCGAGTAGAACGGAATGGAATGGAATGGAATGGAATGGAATGGAATGGAATTTAATGGAATGGAATGGAAAGGAATGGAATGGAATGGAATCAACCCGAGTAGAATGGAATGGGAAGGAATGGAATGGAATGGAATGGAATGGAATTCAATAGAATAGAATGGAAGGGAATGGAAAGGAAAGGAAAGGAATGGAATAGAGTGGAATCGAATGGAATCGAATGGAATCGAATGGAATGGAGTGGAATAGAATGGAATCAACCCGAATAGAACGGAACGGAACGGAACGGAACGGAACGGAACGGAATGGAATGGAGTGAAATGGAATGGAATCAAATGGAATCGAATGGAACCGAATGGAATGGAATGGAAGGGAATGGAATGCAATGGAATGGAATCGAATGGAATGGAATCAACCCGAGTAGAATGGAATGGACTGGAATGGAATGGAATGGAATGGAATGGAATGGAATGGAATGGAATGGAATCAAGCCGAGTAGAACGGAATGGAATGGAATGGAATGGAATGGAATGGAATGGAATGGAATGGAATGGAATGGAATGGAATCAACCCTAGTAGAATGTAATGGATTGGAATGGAATGGAATGGAATGGAATGGAATGGAATGGAATGGAATTCAATGGAATGGAATTCAATGGAATGGAATCGAATGGAATGGACTGCAATGAAATGGAATGGAATGGAATGGAATGGAATGGAATGGAATGGAATGGAATGGAATGGAATCAACCCGAGTAGAACGGAATGGAACGGAATGGAATGGAATGGAATGGAATGGAATGGAATGGAATGGAATGGAATGGAATGGAATCAACCCGAGTAGAACGGAATGGAATGGAATGGAATGGAATGGAATGGAATGGAATGGAATGAACCCGAGTAGAACGGAATGGAAAGGAATGGAATGGAATGGAATGGAATGGAATGGAATGGAATCGAATGGAATCGAATGGATTGGAATGGAATGGAATGGAATGGAATGGAATGGAATGGAAAGGAATGGAATCAACCCGAGTAGATTGGAATGGATTGGAATGGAATGGAATGGAATGGAATGGAATTCAATGGAAAAAATGAAATGGAATGGAATGGAATGGAATGGAATGGAATGGAATCGAATGGAATCGAATGGAATGGAATGGAATGGAATGGAATGGAATGGAATGGAATGGAATGGAATCGAATGGAATCGAATGGAATGGAATGGAATGGAATGGAATGGAATGGAATCAACCCGAGTAGATTGGAATGGATTGGAATGGAATGGAATGGAGTGGAATGGAATGGAATTCAATGGAAAAAATGAAATGGAATGGAATGGAATGGAATGGAATGGAATGGAATGGAATCGAATGGAATCGAATGGAATCGAATGGAATGGAGTGGAATAGAATGGAATCAACCCGAGTAGAACGGAATGGAATGGAACGGAACGGAACGGAACGGAACGGAACCGAATGGAATGGAGTGAAATGGAATGGAATCGAATGGAATCGAATGGCACCGAATGCAATGGAAAGAAGGGAATGGAATGGAATGGAATGGAATGGAATGGAATGGAATGGAATCAACCCGAGTAGAATGGAATGGATTGGAATGGAATGGAATGGAGTGGAATGGAATGGAATTCAATAGAATAGAATGGAATGGAATGGAATGGAATGGAATGGAATGGAATCGAATGGAATCGAATGGAATCGAATGGAATGGAGTGGAATAGAATGGAATCAACCTGAATTGAACGGAACGGAACGGAACGGAACGGAACGGAATGGAATTGAGTGAAATGGAATGGAATCGAATGGAATCGAAAGGAACCGAATGGAATGGAATGGAAGGGAATGGAATGGAATGGAATGGAATGGAATGGAATGGAATCAACCCGAGTAGAATGGAATGGATTGGAATGGAATGGAATGGAATGGAATGGAATGGAATGGAATGGAATAGAATGGAATGGAATGGAATGGAATGGAATGGAGTGGAATGGAATGGAATGGAATTGATTCGAATGGAATGGAATGGAATGGAATGGAATGGAATGGTATCAAAAGGAATGGAATGGAATGGAATGCAATGGAATGGAATGGAATGGAATGGAATGGAATGGAATGGAATGGAATGGAATGGAATGGAATGGAATGGAATCAACCCGAGTAGAATGGAGTGGATTGGAATGGAATGGAATGGAATGGAATGGAATGGAATTCAATGGAATAGAATGAAATGGAATGGAATGGAATTGAATGGAATGGAATGGAATAGAATGGAATCGGATGGAATGGAGTGGAATGGAATGGAATGGAATGGAATGGAATGGAATGGAATGGAATGGAATCGAATGGAATGGAATGGAATGGAATGGAATGGAATGGAATGGAATGGAATGGAATGGAAAGGAATGGAATGGAATGGAATTCAATGGAATAGAATGGAATGGAATGGAATAGAATGGAATTGAATGGAATTGAATCGAATGGAATGGAATGGAATGGAATGGAATGGAATGGAATGGAATGGAATGGAATCAACCCGAGTAGAACGGAATGGATTGGAATGGAAAGGAATGGAATGGAATGGAATGGAATGAATGGAATGGAATGGAATGGAATGGAATCGAAGGGAATCGAATGGAATCGAATGGAATGGAACGGAATGGAATGGAATGGAATGGAATCGAATGGAATGGAATGGAATGGAATGGAATCGAATGGAATGGAATGGAAAGGAATGGAATGGAATGGAATGGAATGGAATGGAATCACCCCGAGTAGAACGGAATGGAATGGAATGGAATGGAATGGAAAGGAATGGAATGGAATGGAATGGAATGGAATCGAATGGAATCGAATGGAATCGAATGGAATGGAATGGAATGGAATGGAATCAACCCGAGTAGAACGGAATGGAAGGGAATGGAATGGAATGGAATGGAATGGAATGGAATGGAATTCAATGGAATGGAATGGAATGGAATGGAATCAACCCGAGTAGAACGGAATGGAATGGAATGGAAAGGAATGGAATGGAATGGAATGGAATGGAATGGAATGGAATGGAATTCTATGGAATGGAACGGAATGGAATGGAATGGAATGGAATGGAATGGAATGGAATGGAATGGAATGGAATGGAGTGGAATGGAATGGAATGGAATGGAATGGAATGGAATGGAATGGAATGGAGTGGAATGGAATGGAATGGAATAGAATGGAATGGAATGGAATGGAATGGAATTCAATGGAATGGAATGGAATGGAATGGAATGGAATGGAATCAACCCGAGTAGAACGGAATGGAATGGAATGGAATGGAATGGAATGGAATGGAATGGAATCGAATGGAATGGAACGGAATGGAATGGAATGGAATGGAATGGAATGGAATGGAATGGAATGGAATGGAATTCAATGGAATGGAATGGAATGGAATGGAATGGAATGGCATGGAATGGAATGGAATAGAATGGAATTGAATGGAATCGAATGGAATGGAATGGAATAGAATGGAATCAACTCGAGTAGAAAGGAATGGAATGGAATGGAATGGAATGGAATGGAAGGGAATGCAATGAAATGGAATGGAATGGAATGGAATCGAATGGAATGGAATGGAATGGAATGGAATGGAGTGGAGTGGAGTGGAATGGAATGGAATGGAATGGAATGGAATGGAATGGAATTCAATGGAATAGAATGGAATGGAATGGAATGGAATGGAATCACCTCGAGTAGATGGGAATGGAATGGAATGGAATGGAATGGAATGGAATGGAATGGAATGGAATGGAATGGAATGCAATGCAATGGAATGGAATGGAATGGAATCGAATGGAATGGACTGGAATGAAATGGAATGGAATGGAATGGAATGGAATGGAATGGAATGGAATGGAATCAACCCGAGTAGAATGGAATGGATTGGAATGGAATGGAATGGAATGGAATCGAATGGAATGGAATGGAATGGAATGGAATGGAATGGAATGGAATGGAATCAACCCGAGTAGAATGGAATGGATAGGAATGGAATGGAATGGAATGGAATGTAATTCAATAGAATAGAATGGAAGGGAATGGAAAGGAATGGAATGGAATGGAATGGAATGGAATGGAATGGAATCGAATGGAATCGAATGGGATCGAATGGAATGGAGTGGAATAGAATGGAATCAACCCGAATAGAACGGAACGGAACGGAACGGAACGGAACGGAACGGAATGGAATGGAGTGAAATGGAATGGAATCAAATGGAATCGAATGGAACCGAATGGAATGGAATGGAAGGGAATGGAATGCAATGGAATGGAATGGAATGGAATGGAATCAACCCGAGTAGAATGGAATGGACTGGAATGGAATGGAATGGAATGGAATGGAATCGAATGGAATGGAATGGAATGGAATGGAATGGAATGGAATGGAATGGAATGCAATGGAATGGAATGGAATCAACCCGATTAGAACGGAATGGAATGGAATGGAATGGAATGGAATGGAATGGAATGGAATGGAATGGAATGGAATGGAATCAACCCGAGTAGAATGGAATGGAATGGAATGGAATGGAATGGAATTCAATGGAATGGAATTCAATGGAATGGAATTCAATGGAATAGAATGGAATGGAATGGAATGGAATGGCATGGAATGAACCCGAGTAGAACGGAATGGAATGGAATGGAATTGAATGGAATGGAATGGAAAGGAATGGAATGGAATCGAACGGAATCGAATGGAATGGAATGGAATGGAATGGAATGGAATGGAATGGAATGGAATGGAATCGAATCGAATGGAATGGAATGGAATGGAATGGAATGGAATGGAATGGAATGGAATGGAATGGAATGGAATCAACCCGAGTAGATTGGAATGGATTGGAATGGAATGAAATGGAATGGAATGGAATTCAATGGAAAAAATGAAATGGAATGGAATGGAATGGAATGGAATGGAATGGAATGGAATCGAATGGAATCGAATGGAATCGAATGGAATGGAATGGAATGGAATGGAATGGAATGGAATCAACCCGAGTAGAACGGAATGGAGTGGAATGGAATGGAATGGAATGGAATGGAATGGAATGGAATGGAATGGAATGGAATTCAATGGAATGGAATGGAATGGAATGGAATGGAATGGAATGGAATAGAATGGAATTGAATGGAATCGAATTTAATGGAATGGAATAGAATGGAATCAACTCGAGTAGAAAGGAATGGAATGGAATGGAATGGAATGGAATGGAATGGAATGGAATGGAGTGGAGTGGAGTGGAATGGAATGGAATGGAATGGAATGGAATGGAATTCAATGGAATAGAATGGAATGGAATGGAATGGAATGGAATCACCTCGAGTAGATAGGAATGGAATGGAATGGAATGGAATGGAATGGAATGGAATGGAATGGAATGCAATGGAATGGATTGGAATGGAATGGAATCGAATGGAATGGACTGGAATGAAATGGAATGGAATGGAATGGAATGGAATGGAATGGAATGGAATCAACCCGAGTAGAATGGAATGGATTGGAATGGAATGGAATGGAATGGAATCGAATGGAGTGGAATGGAATGGAATGGAATGGAATGGAATGGAATCAACCCGAGTAGAATGGAATGGATAGGAATGGAATGGAATGGAATGGAACGTAATTCAATAGAATAGAATGGAAGGGAATGGAAAGGAATGGAATGGAATGGAATGGAATGGAATGGAATGGAATCGAATGGAATCGAATGGGATCGAATGGAATGGAGTGGAATAGAATGGAATCAACCCGAATAGAACGGAACGGAACGGAACGGAACGGAACGGAACGGAATGGAATGGAGTGAAATGGAATGGAATCAAATGGAATCGAATGGAACCGAATGGAATGGAATGGAAGGGAATGGAATGCAATGGAATGGAATGGAATGGAATGGAATCAACCCGAGTAGAATGGAATGGACTGGAATGGAATGGAATGGACTGGAATGGAATCGAATGGAATGGAATGGAATGGAATGGAATGGAATGGAATGGAATGGAATGGAATGGAATCAACCCGAGTAGAACGGAATGGAATGGAATGGAATGGAATGGAATGGAATGGAATGGAATGGAATGGAATGGAATGGAATGGAATGGAATCAACCCGAGTAGAACGGAATGGAATGGAATGGAATGGAATGGAATTCAATGGAATGGAATTCAATGGAATGGAATTCAATGGAATAGAATGGAATGGAATGGAATGGAATGGAATGGAATGGAATGAACCCGAGTAGAACGGAATGGAATGGAATGGAATTGAATGGAATGGAATGGAATGGAATGGAATGGAATCGAACGGAATCGAATGGAATGGAATGGAATGGAATGGAATGGAATGGAATGGAATGGAATGGAATCGAATCGAATGGAATGGAATGGAATGGAATGGAATGGAATGGAATGGAATGGAATGGAATGGAATCAACCCGAGTAGATTGGAATGGATTGGAATGGAATGAAATGGAATGGAATGGAATTCAATGGAAAAAATGAAATGGAATGGAATGGAATGGAATGGAATGGAATGGAATGGAATCAACCACAGTAGAACGGAATGGAATGGAATGGAATGGAATGGAATGGAATGGAATGGAATGGAATTCAATGGAATGGAATGGAATGGAATGGAATGGAATGGCATGGAATGGAATGGAATAGAATGGAATTGAATGGAATCGAATGGAATGGAATGGAATAGAATGGAATCAACTCGAGTAGAAAGGAATGGAATGGAATGGAATGGAATGGAATGGAATGGAATGGAATGCAATGAAATGGAATGGAATGGAATGGAATCGAATGGAATGGACTGGAATGAAATGTAATGGAATGGAATGGAATGGAATGGAATGGAATGGAATGGAATGGAATGGAATGGAATGGAATGGAATCAACCCGAGTAGAATGGAATGGATTGGAATGGAATGGAATGGAATGGAATCGAATGGAATGGAATGGAATCGAATGGAATGGAAAGGAATGGAATGGACGCGAGTAGAACGGAATGGAATGGAATGGAATGGAATGGAATGGAATGGAATGGAATAGAATGGAATGAACCCGAGTAGAACGGAATGGAATGGAATGGAATGGAATGGAATGGAATGGAATGGAATTTAATGGAATGGAATGGAAAGGAATGGAATGGAATGGAATCAACCCGAGTAGAATGGAATGGGTAGGAATGGAATGGAATGGAATGGAATGTAATTCAATAGAATAGAATGGAAGGGAATGGAAAGGAAAGGAAAGGAATGGAATAGAATGGAATCGAATGGAATCGAATGGAATCGAATGGAATGGAGTGGAATAGAATGGAATCAACCCGAATAGAACAGAACGGAACGGAACGGAACGGAACGGAATGGAATGGAGTGAAATGGAATGGAATCAAATGGAATCGAATGGAACCGAATGGAATGGAATGGAAGGGAATGGAATGCAATGGAATGGAATGGAATGGAATGGAATCAACCCGAGTAGAACGGAATGGAATGGAATGGAATTGAATGGAATGGAATGGAATGGAATGGAATGGAATGGAATGGAATGGAATCGAATGGAATGCAATGGAATAGAATGGAATGGAATGGAATGGAATGGAATGGAATGGAATGGAATGGAATGGAATGGAATCGAATGGAATCGAATTGAATGAAATGGAATGGAATGGAATGGAATGGAATGGAATGGAATGGAATGGAATGGAATGGAAAGGAATGGAATGGAAAGGAATGGAATCAACCCGAGTAGATTGGAATGGATTGGAATGGAATGGAATGGAATGGAATGGAATGGAATGGAATCGAATGGAATCGAATGGAATGGAATGGAAGGGAATGGAATGGAATGGAATGGAATGGAATCAACCCGAGTAGAATGGAATGGATTGGAATGAAATGGAATGGAATGGAATGGAATGGAATGGAATAGAATGGAATGGAATGGAATGGAATGGAATGGAATGGAGTGGAATGGAATGGAATGGAATTCAATGGAATAGAATGGAATGGAATGGAATGGAATGGAATGGAATGAACCCGAGCTGAACGGAATGGAATGGAATGGGATGGAATGGAATGGAATGGAATAGAATGGAATGGAATGGAATGGAATTGATTCGAATGGAATGGAATGGAATGGAATGGAATGGAATGGAATGGTATCGAAAGGAATGGAATGGAATGGAATGCAATGGAATGGAATGGAATGGAATGGAATGGAATGGAATGGAATGGAATGGAATGGAATCAACCCGAGTAGAATGGAGTGGATTGGAATGGAATGGAATGGAATGGAATTCAATGGAATAGAATGAAATGGAATGGAATGGAATTGAATGGAATGGAATGGAATAGAATGGAATCGGATGGAATGGAGTGGAATGGAATGGAATGGAATGGAATGGAATGGAATGGAATGGAATCGAATGAAATGGAATGGAATGGAATGGAATGGAATGGAATGGAAAGGAATGGAATGGAATGGAATTCAATGGAATAGAATGGAATGGAATGGAATAGAATGGAATGGAATGGAATTGAATCGAATGGAATGGAATGGAATGGAATCAACCCGAGTAGAACGGAATGGATTGGAATGGAAAGGAATGGAATGGAATGGAATGGAATGAATGGAATGGAATTGAATGGAATGGAATGGAATGGAATCGAATGGAATCGAATGGAATGGAACGGAATGGAATGGAATGGAATGGAATCGAATGGAATGGAATGGAATGGAATGGAATCGAATGGAATGGAATGGAAAGGAATGGAATGGAATGGAATGGAATGGAATGGAATCAACCCGAGTAGAACGGAATGGAATGGAATGGAATGGAATGGAAAGGAATGGAATGGAATGGAATAGAATGGAATCGAATGGAATCGAATGGAATCGAATGGAATGGAATGGAATGGAATGGAATCAACCCGAGTAGAACGGAATGGAAGGGAATGGAATGGAATGGAATGGAATGGAATGGAATGGAATGGAATGGAATGGAATGGAATGGAATTCAATGGAATAGAATGGAATGGAATGGAATGGAATGGAATGGAATGGAATGGAATGGAAACGAATGGAATCGAATGGAATCGAATGGAATGGAATGGAATAGAATGGAATCAACCCGAGTAGAACGGAATGGAATGGAATGGAATGGAATCGAATGGAATGGAATGGAATGGAATGGAATGGAATGGAATGGAATCAACCCGAGTAGAACGGAATGGAATGGAATGGAATGGAATGGAATGGAATGGAATGGAATGGAATGGAATGAACCCGAGTAGATTGGAATGGAATGGAATGGAATGGAATGGAAAGGAATGGAATCAACCCGAGTAGATTGGAATGGATTGGAATGGAATTGAATGGAATGGAATGGAATTCAATGGAAAAAATGAAATGGAATGGAATGGAATGGAATGGAATGGAATGGAATCGAATGGAATCGAATGGAATGGAATGGAATGGAACGGAATGGAATGGAATGGAATGGAATGGAATGGAATGGAATGGAATCGAATGGAATCGAATGGAATGGAATGGAATGGAATGGAATGGAATGGAATCAACCCGAGTAGATTGGAATGGATTGGAATGGAATGGAATGGAGTGGAATGGAATGGAATTCAATGGAAAAAATGAAATGGAATGGAATGGAATGGAATGGAATGGAATGGAATGGAATCGAATGGAATCGAATGGAATCGAATGGAATGGAGTGGAATAGAATGTAATCAACCCGAGTAGAACGGAATGGAATGGAACGGAACGGAACGGAACGGAACGGAACGGAACCGAATGGAATGGAGTGAAATGGAATGGAATCGAATGGAATCGAATGGCACCGAATGCAATGGAAAGAAGGGAATGGAATTGAATGGAATGGAATGGAATGGAATGGAATCAACCCGAGTAGAATGGAATGGATTGGAATGGAATGGAATGGAGTGGAATGGAATGGAATGGAATGGAATGGAATGGAATGGAATGGAATGGAATGGAATGGAATCGAATCGAATGGAATGGAATGGAAGGGAATGGAATGGAATGGAATGGAATGGAATCAACCCGAGTAGAATGGAATGGATTGGAATGGAATGGAATGGAATGGAATGGAATGGAATGGAATAGAATGGAATGGAATGGAATGGAATGGAATGGAATGGAGTGGAATGGAATGGAATGGAATTCAATGGAATAGAATGGAATGGAATGGAATGGAATGGAATGGAATGGAATGGAATGAACCCGAGCTGAACGGAATGGAATGGAATGGGATGGAATGGAATGGAATGGAATAGAATGGAATGGAATGGAATGGAATTGATTCGAATGGAATGGAATTGAATGGAATGGAATGGAATGGAATGGAATGGTATCGAAAGGAATGGAATGGAATGGAATGCAATGGAATGGAATGGAATGGAATGGAATGGAATGGAATGGAATGGAATGGAATGGAATCAACCCGAGTAGAATGGAGTGGATTGGAATGGAATGGAATGGAATGGAATGGAATTCAATGGAATAGAATGAAATGGAATGGAATGGAATTGAATGGAATGGAATGGAATAGAATGGAATCGGATGGAATGGAGTGGAATGGAATGGAATGGAATGGAATGGAATGGAATGGAATGGAAAGGAATGGAATGGAATGGAATTCAATGGAATAGAATGGAATGGAATGGAATAGAATGGAATGGAATGGAATTGAATCGAATGGAATGGAATGGAATGGAATGGAATGGAATGGAATGGAATCAACCCGAGTAGAACGGAATGGATTGGAATGGAAAGGAATGGAATGGAATGGAATGGAATGAATGGAATGGAATGGAATCGAATGGAATGGAATGGAAGGGAATGGAATGGAATGGAATGGAATGGAATCAACCCGAGTAGAATGGAATGGATTGGAATGGAATGGAATGGAATGGAATGGAATGGAATGGAATGGAATGGAATGGAATAGAATGGAATGGAATGGAATGGAATGGAATGGAATGGAGTGGAATGGAATGGAATGGAATTCAATGGAATAGAATGGAATGGAATGGAATGGAATGGAATGGAATGGAATGAACCCGAGCTGAACGGAATGGAATGGAATGGGATGGAATGGAATGGAATGGAATAGAATGGAATGGAATGGAATGGAATTGATTCGAATGGAATGGAATTGAATGGAATGGAATGGAATGGAATGGAATGGAATGGTATCGAAAGGAATGGAATGGAATGGAATGCAATGGAATGGAATGGAATGGAATGGAATGGAATGGAATGGAATGGAATGGAATGGAATCAACCCGAGTAGAATGGAGTGGATTGGAATGGAATGGAATGGAATGGAATGGAATTCCATGGAATAGAATGAAATGGAATGGAATGGAATTGAATGGAATGGAATGGAATAGAATGGAATCGGATGGAATGGAGTGGAATGGAATGGAATGGAATGGAATTGAATGGAATGGAATGGAAAGGAATGGAATGGAATGGAATTCAATGGAATAGAATGGAATGGAATGGAATAGAATGGAATGGAATGGAATTGAATCGAATGGAATGGAATGGAATGGAATGGAATGGAATGGAATGGAATGGAATCAACCCGAGTAGAACGGAATGGATTGGAATGGAAAGGAATGGAATGGAATGGAATGGAATGAATGGAATGGAATGGAATGGAATGGAATGGAATCGAATGGAATCGAATGTAATCGAATGGAATGGAACGGAATGGAATGGAATGGAATGGAATCGAATGGAATGGAATGGAATGGAATGGAATCGAATGGAATGGAATGGAAAGGAATGGAATGGAATGGAATGGAATGGAATGGAATGGAATGGAATCAACCCGAGTAGAACGGAATGGAATGGAATGGAATGGAATGGAAAGGAATGGAATGGAATGGAATAGAATGGAATCGAATGGAATCGAATGGAATCGAATGGAATGGAATGGAATGGAATGGAATGGAATCAACCCGAGTAGAACGGAATGGAATGGAATGGAATGGAATGGAATGGAATGGAATGGAATGGAATGGAATGGAATGGAATGGAATGGAATTCAATGGAATAGAATGGAATGGAATGGAATGGAATGGAATGGAAAGGAATGAAATGGAAACGAATGGAATCGAATGGAATCGAATGGAATGGAATGGAATAGAATGGAATCAACCCGAGTAGAACGGAATGGAATGGAATGGAATGGAATGGAATGGAATGGAATGCAATGGAATGGAATGGAATGGAATGGAATCAACACGAGTAGAACGGAATGGAATGGAATGGAATGGAATGGAATGGAATGGAATGGAATGGAATGGAATGGAATGGAATGGAATGGAATCGAATGGAATGGAATGGAATGGAATCGAATGGAATGGAATGGAATGGAATGGAATGGAATGGAATGGAATGGAATCAACCCGAGTAGATTGGAATGGATTGGAATGGAATGAAATGGAATGGAATGGAATTCAATGGAAAAAATGAAATGGAATGGAATGGAATGGAATGGAATGGAATGGAATAGAATCGAATGGAATCGAATGGAATCGAATGGAATGGAGTTGAATAGAATGGAATCAACCCGAGTAGAATGGAATGGAATGGAACGGAACGGAACAGAACGGAACGGAACGGAATGGAGTGAAATGGAATGGAATCGAATGGAATCGAACGGAACCGAATGGAATGGAAAGAAGGGAACGGAATGGAATGGAATGGAATGGAATGGAATGGAATGGAATGGAATGGAATTCAATAGAATAGAATGGAATGGAATGGAATGGAATGGAATGGAATGGAATGGAATGGAATCAAATCGAATGGAATCGAATGGAATCGAATGGAATGGAGTGGAATAGAATGGAATCAACCCGAATAGAACGGAACGGAACGGAACGGAACGGAATGGAATGGAGTGAAATGGAATGGAATCGAATGGAATCGAAAGGAACCGAATGGAATGGAATGGAAGGGAATGGAATGGAATTGAATGGAATGGAATGGATTGGAATCAACCCGAGTAGAATGGAATGGATTGGAATAGAATGGAATGGAATCAAATGCAATGCAATGGAATGGAATGGAATGGAATGGAATGGAACGGAATGGACCCGAGTAGAACGGAATGGAATGGAATGGAATGGAATGGAATGGAATCGAAAGGAATGGAATGGAATGGAATGGAATGGAATGGAATGGAATGGAATAGAATGGAATGGAATGGAATCAACACGAGTAGAATGGAATGGATTGGAATGGAATGGAATGGAATGGAATGGAATTGAATCGAATGGATTGGAATAGAGTGAAATGGAATGGAATGGAATGGAATAGAATGGAATGGAATGGAATGGAATGGAATCGAATGGAATCAAATGGAATCGAATGGAATGGAGTGGAAGAGAATGGAATCAACTCGAGTAGAACGGAATGGAATGGAACGGAATGGAACGGAACGGAACGGAATAGAACGGAACGGAATGGAATGGAGTGAAATGGAATGGAATCGAATGGAATCGAATGGAACCGAATGGAATGGAATGGAACGGAATGGAATGGAATGAACTGGAATGGAATGGAATCAACCCTAGTAGAATGTAATGGATTGGAATGGAATGGAATGGAATGGAATGGAATGGAATGGAATCGAATGGAATCGAATGGAATGGAATGGAATGGAATGGAATGGAATCAACCCGAGTAGAAGGGAATGGAATGGAATGGAATGGAATGGAATGGAATGGAATGGAATGGAATGGAAAGGAATGGAATGGAATGGAATTCAATGGAATGGAATGGAATGGAATGGAATGGAATGGAATGGAATCGAATGGAATTGAATGGAATCGAATGGAATGGAATGGAATAGAATGTAATCAACCCGAGAAGAACGGAATGGAATGGAATGGAATGGAATGGAATGGAATGGAATGGAATGGAATGGAATGGAATGGAATGGAATTCTATGGAATGGAATGGAATGGAATGGAATGGAATGGAATGGAATCAACCCGAGTAGAATGGAATGGATTGGAATGGAATGGAATGGAATGGAATGGAATCGAATGGAATGGAATGGAATCGAATGGAATGGAAAGGAATGGAATGGACGCGAGTAGAACGGAATGGAATGGAATGGAATGGAATGGAATGGAATGGAATGGAATGGAATGGAATGGAATGGAATGAACCCGAGTAGAACGGAATGGAATGGAATGGAATGGAATGGAATGGAATGGAATTTAATGGAATGGAATGGAAAGGAATGGAATGGAATGGAATCAACCCGAGTAGAATGGAATGGGTAGGAATGGAATGGAATGGAATGGAAAGTAATTCAATAGAATAGAATGGAAGGGAATGGAAAGGAATGGAATGGAATGTAATGGAATGGAATGGAATCGAATGGAATCGAATGGAATCGAACGGAATGGAGTGGAATAGAATGGAATCAACCCGAACAGAACGGAACGGAACGGAACGGAACGGAACGGAACGGAATGGAATGGAGTGAAATGGAATGGAATCAAATGGAATCGAATGGAACCGAATGGAATGGAATGGAAGGGAATGGAATGCAGTGGAATGGAATGGAATGGAATGGAATCAACCCGAGTAGAATGGAATGGACTGGAATGGAATGGAATGGAATGGAATGGAATGGAATGGAATGGAATGGAATGGAATCAACCCGAGTAGAATGGAATGGAATGGAATGGAATGGAATGGAATGGAATGGAATGGAATGGAATGGAATGGAATGGAATCAACCCGAGTAGATTGGAATGGATTGGAATGGAATGAAATGGAATGGAATGGAATTCAATGGAAAAAATGAAATGGAATGGAATGGAATGGAATGGAATGGAATGGAATAGAATCGAATGGAATCGAATGGAATCGAATGGAATGGAGTTGAATAGAATGGAATCAACCCGAGTAGAATGGAATGGAATGGAACGGAACGGAACAGAACGGAACGGAACGGAATGGAGTGAAATGGAATGGAATCGAATGGAATCGAACGGAACCGAATGGAATGGAAAGAAGGGAACGGAATGGAATGGAATGGAATGGAATGGAATGGAATAAACCCGAGTAGAATGGAATGGATTGGAATGGAATGGAATGGAATGGAATGGAATGGAATGGAATGGAAAGGAATGAAATGGAAACGAATGGAATCGAATGGAATCGAATGGAATGGAATGGAATAGAATGGAATCAACCCGAGTAGAACGGAATGGAATGGAATGGAATGGAATGGAATGGAATGGAATGCAATGGAATGGAATGGAATGGAATGGAATGGAATGAACCCGAGTAGAACGGAATGGAATGGAATGGAATGGAATGGAGTGGAATGGAATGGAATGGAATGGAATGGAATGGAATGGAATGGAATCGAATGGAATCGAATGGAATGGAATGGAATGGAATGGAATGGAATGGAATGGAATGGAATGGAATGGAAAGGAATGGAATCAACCCGAGTAGATTGGAATGGATTGGAATGGAATGGAATGGAATGGAATGGAATTCAATGGAAAAAATGAAATGGAATGCAATGGAATGGAATGGAATGGAATGGAATCGAATGGAATCGAATGGAATGGAATGGAATGGAATGGAATGGAATGGAATGGAATGGAATGGAATCGAATGGAATGGAATGGAATGGAATGGAATGGAATGGAATGGAATGGAATGGAATCAACCCGAGTAGATTGGAATGGATTGGAATGGAATGGAATGGAGTGGAATGGAATGGAATTCAATGGAAAAAATGAAATGGAATGGAATGGAATGGAATGGAATGGAATGGAATGGAATCGAATGGAATCGAATGGAATCGAATGGAATGGAGTGGAATAGAATGGAATCAACCCGAGTAGAACGGAATGGAATGGAACGGAACGGAACGGAACGGAACGGAACGGAACCGAATGGAATGGAGTGAAATGGAATGGAATCGAATGGAATCGAATGGCACCGAATGCAATGGAAAGAAGGGAATGGAATGGAATGGAATGGAATGGAATGGAATGGAATCAACCCGAGTAGAATGGAATGGATTGGAATGGAATGGAATGGAGTGGAATGGAATGGAATTCAATAGAATAGAATGGAATGGAATGGAATGGAATGGAATGGAATGGAATCGAATGGAATCGAATGGAATCGAATGGAATGGAGTGGAATAGAATGGAATCAACCTGAATTGAACGGAACGGAACGGAACGGAACGGAACGGAATGGAATTGAGTGAAATGGAATGGAATCGAATGGAATCGAAAGGAACCGAATGGAATGGAATGGAAGGGAATGGAATGGAATGGAATGGAATGGAATGGAATCAACCCGAGTAGAATGGAATGGATTGGAATGGAATGGAATGGAATGGAATGGAATGGAATGGAATAGAATGGAATGGAATGGAATGGAATGGAATGGAATGGAGTGGAATGGAATGGAATGGAATTCAATGGAATAGAATGGAATGGAATGGAATGGAATTGATTCGAATGGAATGGAATGGAATGGAATGGAATGGAATGGAATGGTATCAAAAGGAATGGAATGGAATGGAATGCAATGGAATGGAATGGAATGGAATGGAATGGAATGGAATGGAATGGAATGGAATGGAATCAACCCGAGTAGAATGGAGTGGATTGGAATGGAATGGAATGGAATGGAATGGAATTCAATGGAATAGAATGAAATGGAATGGAATGGAATTGAATGGAATGGAATGGAATAGAATGGAATCGGATGGAATGGAGTGGAATGGAATGGAATGGAATGGAATGGAATGGAATGGAATGGAATGGAACGGAATCGAATGAAATGGAATGGAATGGAATGGAATGGAATGGAATGGAATGGAATGGAATGGAATGGAATGGAATTCAATGTAATAGAATGGAATGGAATGGAATAGAATGGAATGGAATGGAATTGAATCGAATGGAATGGAATGGAATGGAATGGAATGGAATGGAATGGAATGGAATCAACCCGAGTAGAACGGAATGGATTGGAATGGAAAGGAATGGAATGGAATGGAATGGAATGAATGGAATGGAATGGAATGGAATGGAATCGAATGGAATCGAATGGAATCGAATGGAATGGAACGGAATGGAATGGAATGGAATGGAATCGAATGGAATGGAATGGAATGGAATGGAATCGAATGGAATGGAATGGAAAGGAATGGAATGGAATGGAATGGAATGGAATGGAATGGAATCACCCCGAGTAGAACGGAATGGAATGGAATGGAATGGAATGGAAAGGAATGGAATGGAATGGAATGGAATGGAATCGAATGGAATCGAATGGAATCGAATGGAATGGAATGGAATGGAATGGAATCAACCCGAGTAGAACGGAATGGAAGGGAATGGAATGGAATGGAATGGAATGGAATGGAATGGAATGGAATGGAATGGAATGGAATGGAATTCAATGGAATAGAATGGAATGGAATGGAATGGAATGGAATGGAATGGAAACGAATGGAATCGAATGGAATCGAGTGGAATGGAATGGAATGGAATGGAATCAACCCGAGTAGAACGGAATGGAATGGAATGGAATGGAATGGAATGGAATGGAATGGAATGCAATGGAATGGAATGGAATGGAATGGAATCAACCCGAGTAGAACGGAATGGAATGGAATGGAATGGAATGGAATGGAATGGAATGGAATGGAATGGAATTCAATGGAATATAATGGAATGGAATGGAATGGAATGGAAAGGAATGGAATTGAATGGAATGGAATGGAATGGAATGGAATCAACCCGAGTAGAACGGAATGGAATGGAATGGAAAGGAATGGAATGGAATGGAATGGAATGGAATATAATGGAATGGAATGGAATCGAATGGAATCGAATGGAATCGAATGGAATGGAATGGAATGGAATGGAATGGAATGGAATGGAATGGAATGGAATCGAATGGAATCGAATGGAATGGAACGCAATGGAATGGAATGGAATGGGATGGAATGGAATGGAAAGGAATTAAATGGAATAGAATGGAATGGAATGAAATGGAATGGAATCAACCCGAGTAGAATGGAATAGATTGTAATGGAATCGAATGGAATGGAATGGAATGGAATGGAATGGAATCGAATGGAATCGAATGGAATGGAGTGGAATGGAATGGAATGGAATGGAATGGAATGGAATGGAATGGAATGGAATGGAATGGAATGGAATGGAATCAACCCGAGTAGAATGGAATGGAATGCAATAGAATGGAATGGAATGGAATGGAATGGAATGGAATTCTATGGAATGGAATTCAATGGAATAGAATGGAATGGAATGGAATGGAATGGAATGGAATGGAATGAACCCGAGTAGAACGGAATGGAATGGAATGGAATTGAATGGAATGGAATGGAATGGAATCGAATGGAATCGAATGGAATGGAATGGAATGGAATGGAATGGAATGGAATCGAATGGAATGGAATGGAATGGAATCGAATCGAATGGAATGAAATGGAATGGATTGGAATGGAATGGAATGGAATCAAATGCAATGCAATGGAATGGAATGGAATGGAATGGAATGGAACGGAATGGACCCGAGTAGAACGGAATGGAATGGAATGGAATGGAATGGAATGGAATGGAATGGAATGAACCGGAGTAGAACGGAATGGAATGGAATGGAATGGAATGGAATGGAATGGAATGGAATGGAATGGAATCGAAAGGAATGGAATGGAATGGAATGGAATGGAATTTAATCGAATGGAATCGAATGGAATGGAATGGAACGGAATGGAATCGAATGGAACGGAAAGGAATGGAATGGAATGGAGTGGAATGGAATGGAATGGAATGGAATGGAATCGAATGGATTGGAATGGAATGGAATGGAATGGAATGGAATTGAATGGAATGGAATGGAATGGAATCAACACGAGTAGAATGGAATGGATTGGAATGGAATTAAATGGAATGGAATGGAATTCAATGGAATAGAATGAAATGGAATGGAATGGAATGGAATGGAATGGAATGGAATCGAATGGAATCGAATGGAATCGAATGGAATGGAGTGGAAGAGAATGGAATCAACTCGAGTAGAACGGAATTGAATGGAACGGAATGGAACGGAACGGAACGGAATGGAACGGAACGGAATGGAATGGAGTGAAATGGAATGGAATCGAATGGAATCGAATGGAACCGAATGGAATGGAATGGAACGAAATGGAATGGAATGGACTGGAATGGAATGGAACCAACCCTAGTAGAATGTAATGGATTGGAATGGAATGGAATGGAATGGAATGGAATGGAATCGAATGGAATCGAATGGAATGGAATGGAATGGAATGGAATGGAATGGAATGGAATGGAATCAACCCGAGTAGAAGGGAATGGAATGTAATGGAATGGAATGGAATGGAATCGAATGGAATGGAATGGAATGGAATCGAATGGAATGGAATTCAATGGAATGGAATGGAATGGAATGGAATGGAATGGAATGGAATGGAATGGAATGGAATTGAATGGAATGGAATGGAATGGAATGGAATAGAATGGAATCAACCCGAGTAGAAGGGAATGGAATGGAATGGAATGGAATGGAATGGAATGGAATGGAATGGAATGGAATGGAATGGAATGGATTGGAATGGAATGGAATGGAATGGAATGGAATGGAATTGAGTGGAATGGAATGGAATGGAATGGAATGGAATCGAATGGAATGGAATGGAATGGAATGGAATGGAATCAACACGAGTAGAACGGAATGGAATGGAATGGAATGGAATGGAATGGAACGGAATGGAATTCTATGGAATGGAATGGAATGGAATGGAATCAACCCGAGTAGAACGGAATGGAATGGAATGGAAAGGAATGGAATGGAATGGAATGGAATGGAATGGAATGGAATGGAATTCAATGGAATGGAACGGAATGGAATGGAATGGAATGGAATGGAATGGAATGGAATGGAATGGAATGGAATGGAATGGAGTGGAATGGAATGGAATGGAATGGAATGGAATGGAATTCAATGGAATAGAGTGGAATGGAATGGAATGGAATGGAATCAACCCTTGTAGAAAGGAATGGAACGGAATGAAATGGAATGGAATGGAATGGAATGGAATGGAATGCAATGAAATGGAATGGAATCGAATGGAATCGAATGGAATGGACTGGAATGAAATGGAATGGAATGGAATGGAATGGAATGGAATGGAATGGAATGGAATGGAATGGAATGGAATCAACCCGAGTTGAATGGAATGGATTGGAATGGAATGGAATGGAATGGAATCGAATGGAATGGAAAGGAATCGAAACGAATGGAAAGGAATGGAATGGACGCGAGTAGATCGGAATGGAATGGAATGGAATGGAATGGAATGGAATGGAATGGAATGGAATGGAATGAACCCGAGTAGAACGGAATAGAATGGAATGGAATGGAATGGAATGGAATGGAATCAACCCGAGTAGAACGGAATGGAATGGAATGGAATGGAATGCAATGGAATGGAATGGAATGGAATGGAATGGAATGGAATGGAATTCAATGGAATAGAATAGAATGGAATGGAATAGAATGGAATGGAATGGAATTGAATCGAATGGAATGGAATGGAATGGAATGGAATGGAATGGAATGGAATTCACTGGAATATAATGGAATGGAATGGAATGGAATGCAATGGAATGGATTGGAATGGAATCAACACGAGTAGAACGGAATGGAAAGGAATGGAATGGAATGGAATGGAATGGAATGGAATGGAATGGAATGGAATCGAATGGAATCGAATGGAATCGAATGGAATGGAATGGAATGGAATGGAATCGAATGGAATGGAACGGAATGGAATGGAATGGAATGGAATGGAATGGAATGGAATGGAATGGAATGGAATTCAATGGAATAGAATGGAATGGAATGAAATGGAATGGAATCAACCCGACAAGAATGGAATGGATTGTAATGGAATGGAATGGAATGGAATGGAATGGAATGGAATGGAATGGAATGGAATGGAATGGAATGGAATCAACCCGAGTAGAACGGAATGGAATGGAATCGAATGGAATCGAATGGAATGCAATGGAATGGAATGGAATGGAATGGAATCGAATGGAATGGAATGGAATGGAATGGAATCGAATGGAATCGAATGGAATGGAATGGAATGGAATGGAATGGAATGGAATGGAATGGAATGGAATGGAATCAACCCGAGTAGATTGGAATGGATTGGAATGGAATGGAATGGAATGGAATGGAATTCAATGGAAAAAATGAAATGGAATGGAATGGAATGGAATGGAATGGAATGGAATCGAATGGAATGGAATGGAATGGAATGGAATGGAATGGAATGGAATCGAATGGAATGGAATGGAATGGAATCAACCCGAGAAGATTGGAATGGATTGGAATGGAATGGAATGGAATGGAATTGAATGGAATTCAATGGAAAAAATGAAATGGAATGGAATGGAATGGAATGGAATGGAATGGAATGGAATCGAATGGAATCGAATGGAATCGAATGGAATGGAGTGGAAGAGAATGGAATCAACTCGAGTAGAACGAAATGGAATGGAACGGAATGGAATGGAATGGAATGGAATGGAATCAACCCGAGTAGAACGGAATGGAATGGAATGGAATGGAATGGAATGGAATGGAATGGAATGGAATGGAATGGAATGGAATGGAATGGAATCAACCCGAGTAGAACGGAATGGAATGGAATGGAATGGAATGGAATGGAATGGAATGAACCCGAGTAGAACGGAATGGAATGGAATGGAATGGAATGGAGTGGAATGGAATGGAATGGAATGGAATGGAATGGAATCGAATGGAATCGAATGGAATGGAATGGAATGGAATGGAATGGAATGGAATGGAATGGAATGGAATGGAAAGGAATGGAATCAACCCGAGTAGATTGGAATGGATTGGAATGGAATGGAATGGAATGGAATGGAATTCAATGGAAAAAATGAAATGGAATGGAATGGAATGGAATGGAATCGAATGGAATCGAATGGAATGGAATGGAATGGAATGGAATGGAATGGAATGGAATGGAATGGAATCGAATGGAATCGAATGGAATGGAATGGAATGGAATGGAATGGAATGGAATGGAATGGAATCAACCCGAGTAGATTGGAATGGATTGCAATGGAATGGAATGGAGTGGAATGGAATGGAATTCAATGGAAAAAATGAAATGGAATGGAATGGAATGGAATGGAATGGAATGGAATGGAATCGAATGGAATCGAATGGAATCGAATGGAATGGAGTGGAATAGAATGGAATCAACCCGAGTAGAACGGAATGGAATGGAACGGAACGGAACGGAACGGAACGGAACGGAACCGAATGGAATGGAGTGAAATGGAATGGAATCGAATGGAATCGAATGGCACCGAATGCAATGGAAAGAAGGGAATGGAATGGAATGGAATGGAATGGAATGGAATGGAATCAACCCGAGTAGAATGGAATGGATTGGAATGGAATGCAATGGAGTGGAATGGAATGGAATTCAATAGAATAGAATGGAATGGAATGGAATGGAATGGAATGGAATGGAATGGAATCGAATGGAATCGAATGGAATCGAATGGAATGGAGTGGAATAGAATGGAATCAACCTGAATTGAACGGAACGGAAAGGAACGGAACGGAACGGAATGGAATTGAGTGAAATGGAATGGAATCGAATGGAATCGAAAGGAACCGAATGGAATGGAATGGAAGGGAATGGAATGGAATGGAATGGAATGGAATGGAATCAACCCGAGTAGAATGGAATGGATTGGAATGGAATGGAATGGCATGGAATGGAATGGAATGGAATAGAATGGAATGGAATGGAATGGAATGGAATGGAATGGAGTGGAATGGAATGGAATGGAATTCAATGGAATAGAATGGAATGGAATGGAATGGAATTGATTCGAATGGAATGGAATGGAATGGAATGGAATGGAATGGAATGGTATCAAAAGGAATGGAATGGAATGGAATGCAATGGAATGGAATGGAATGGAATGGAATGGAATGGAATGGAATCAACCCGAGTAGAATGGAGTGGATTGGAATGGAATGGAATGGAATGGAATGGAATTCAATGGAATAGAATGAAATGGAATGGAATGGAATTGAATGGAATGGAATGGAATAGAATGGAATCGGATGGAATGGAGTGGAATGGAATGGAATGGAATGGAATGGAATGGAATGGAATGGAATGGAATGGAATGGAATCGAATGAAATGGAATGGAATGGAATGGAATGGAATGGAATGGAATGGAATGGAATGGAAAGGAATGGAATGGAATGGAATTCAATGGAATAGAATGGAATGGAATGGAATAGAATGGAATGGAATGGAATGGAATCGAATGGAATGGAATGGAATGGAATGGAATGGAATGGAATGGAATGGAATGGAATCAACCCGAGTAGAACGGAATGGATTGGAATGGAAAGGAATGGAATGGAATGGAATGGAATGAATGGAATGGAATGGAATGGAATGGAATCGAATGGAATCGAATGGAATCGAATGGAATTGAACGGAATGGAATGGAATGGAATGGAATCGAATGGAATGGAATGGAATGGAATGGAATCGAATGGAATGGAATGGAAAGGAATGGAATGGAATGGAATGGAATGGAATGGAATGGAATCACCCCGAGTAGAACGGAATGGAATGGAATGGAATGGAATGGAAAGGAATGGAATGGAATGGAATGGAATGGAATCGAATGGAATCGAATGGAATCGAATGGAATGGAATGGAATGGAATGGAATCAACCCGAGTAGAACGGAATGGAAGGGAATGGAATGGAATGGAATGGAATGGAATGGAATGGAATGGAATGGAATGGAATGGAATGGAATGGAATTCAATGGAATATAATGGAATGGAATGGAATGGAATGGAAAGGAATGGAATGGAATGGAATGGAATGGAATGGAATCAACCCGAGTAGAACGGAATGGAATGGAATGGAATGGAATGGAATGGAATGGAATGGAATGGAATATAATGGAATGGAATGGAATCGAATGGAATCGAATGGAATCGAATGGAATGGAATGGAATGGAATGGAATGGAATGGAATGGAATGGAATGGAATCGAATGGAATGGAACGGAATGGAATGGAATGGAATGGGATGGAATGGAATGGAAAGGAATTCAATGGAATAGAATGGAATGGAATGAAATGGAATGGAATCAACCCGAGTAGAATGGAATAGATTGTAATGGAATCGAATGGAATGGAATGGAATGGAATGGAATGTAATCAAATGGAATCGAATGGAATGGAGTGGAATGGAATGGAATGGAATGGAATGGAATGGAATGGAATGGAATGGAATGGAATGGAATGGAATGGAATGGAATGGAATGGAATGGAATCAACCCGAGTAGAATGGAATGGAATGCAATGGAATAGAATGGAATGGAATGGAATGGAATGGAATGGAATGGAATGAACCCGAGTAGAACGGAATGGAATGGAATGGAATTGAATGGAATGGAATGGAATGGAATGGAATGGAATGGAATCGAATGGAATCGAATGGAATGGAATGGAATGGAATGGAATGGAATGGAATCGAATGGAATGGAATGGAATGGAATCGAATCGAATGGAATGAAATGGAATGGAATGGAATGGAATGGAATGGAATGGAATGGAATGGAATGGAATGGAATCAACCCGAGTAGATTGGAATGGATTGGAATGGAATGAAATGGAATGCAATGGAATTCAATGGAAAAAATGAAATGGAATGGAATGGAATGGAATGGAATAGAATCGAATGGAATCGAATGGAATCGAATGGAATGGAGTGGAATAGAATGGAATCAACCCGAGTAGAATGGAATGGAATGGAACGGAACGGAATGGAACGGAACGGAACGGAACCGAATGGAATGGAGTGAAATGGAATGGAATCGAATGGAATCGAACGGAACCGAATGGAATGGAAAGAAGGGAACGGAATGGAATGGAATGGAATGGAATGGAATGGAATAAACCCGAGTAGAATGGAATGGATTGGAATGGAATGGAATGGAATGGAATGGAATGGAATGGAATGGAATTCAATAGAATAGAATGGAATGGAATGGAATGGAATGGAATGGAATGGAATGGAATGGAATGGAATCGAATGGAATCGAATGGAATCGAATGGAATGGAGTGGAATAGAATGGAATCAACCCGAATAGAACGGAACGGAACGGAACGGAACGGAATGGAATGGAGTGAAATGGAATGGAATCGAATGGAATCGAAAGGAACCGAATGGAATGGAATGGAAGGGAATGGAACGGAATTGAATGGAATGGAATGGATTGGAATCAACCCGAGTAGAATGGAATGGATTGGAATGGAATGGAATGGAATCAAATGCAATGCAATGGAATGGAATGGAATGGAATGGAATGGAACGGAATGGACCCGAGTAGAACGGAATGGAATGGAATGGAATGGAATGGAATGGAATGGAATGAACCGGAGTAGAACGGAATGGAATGGAATGGAATGGAATGGAATGGAATGGAATGGAATGGAATCGAAAGGAATGGAATGGAATGGAATGGAATGGAATGGAATGGAATGGAATTTAATCGAATGGAATCGAATGGAATGGAATGGAACGGAATGGAATCGAATGGAACGGAAAGGAATGGAATGGAATGGAATGGAATGGAATGGAATGGAATGGAATGGAATGGAATGGAATGGAATCGAATGGATTGGAATGGAATGGAATGGAATGGAATGGAATTGAATGGAATGGAATGGAATGGAATCAACACGAGTAGAATGGAATGGATTGGAATGGAATTAAATGGAATGGAATGGAATTCAATGGAATAGAATGAAATGGAATGGAATGGAATGGAATGGAATGGAATGGAATCGAATGGAATCGAATGGAATCGAATGGAATGGAGTGGAAGAGAATGGAATCAACTCGAGTAGAACGGAATGGAATGGAACGGAATGGAACGGAACGGAACGGAATGGAACGGAACGGAATGGAATGGAGTGAAATGGAATGGAATCGAATGGAATCGAATGGAACCGAATGGAATGGAATGGAACGAAATGGAATGGAATGGACTGGAATGGAATGGAACAAACCCTAGTAGAATGTAATGGATTGGAATGGAATGGAATGGAATGGAATGGAATGGAATCGAATGGAATCGAATGGAATGGAATGGAATGGAATGGAATGGAATGGAATGGAATGGAATGGAATCAACCCGAGTAGAAGGGAATGGAATGTAATGGAATGGAATGGAATGGAATCGAATGGAATGGAATGGAATGGAATCGAATGGAATGGAATTCAATGGAATGGAATGGAATGGAATGGAATGGAATGGAATGGAATGGAATGGAATGGAATGGAATTGAATGGAATCGAATGGAATGGAATGGAATAGAATGGAATCAACCCGAGTAGAAGGGAATGGAAAGGAATGGAATGGAATGGAATGGAATGGAATGGAATGGAATGGAATGGAATGGAATGGATTGGAATGGAATGGAATGGAATGGAATGGAATGGAATTGAGTGGAATGGAATGGAATGGAATGGAATGGAATCGAATGGAATGGAATGGAATGGAACGGAATGGAATCAACACGAGTAGAACGGAATGGAATGGAATGGAATGGAATGGAATGGAATGGAATGGAATGGAACGGAATGGAATTCTATGGAATGGAATGGAATGGAATGGAATCAACCCGAGTAGAACGGAATGGAATGGAATGGAAAGGAATGGAATGGAATGGAATGGAATGGAATGGAATGGATTGGAATGGAATTCAATGGAATGGAACGGAATGGAATGGAATGGAATGGAATGGAATGGAATGGAATGGAATGGAATGGAATGGAATGGAGTGGAATGGAATGGAATGGAATGGAATGGAATGGAATTCAATGGAATGGAATGGAATGGAATGGAATGGAATGGAATGGAATGGAATGGAATGGAATCAACCCGAGTTGAATGGAATGGATTGGAATGGAATGGAATGGAATGGAATCGAATGGAATGGAAAGGAATCGAAAGGAATGGAAAGGAATGGAATGGACGCGAGTAGATCGGAATGGAATGGAATGGAATGGAATGGAATGGAATGGAATGGAATGGAATGGAATGAACCCGAGTAGAACGGAATAGAATGGAATGGAATGGAATGGAATGGAATGGAATCTACCCGAGTAGAACGGAATGGAATGGAATGGAATGGAATGCAATGGAATGGAATGGAATGGAATGGAATGGAATGGAATGGAATGGAATGGAATTCAATGGAATAGAATAGAATGGAATGGAATAGAATGGAATGGAATGGAATTGAATCGAATGGAATGGAATGGAATGGAATGGAATGGAATGGAATGGAATTCACTGGAATATAATGGAATGGAATGGAATGGAATGGAATGGAATGGATTGGAATGGAATCAACACGAGTAGAACGGAATGGAAAGGAATGGAATGGAATGGAATGGAATGGAATGGAATGGAATGGAATGGAATGGAATCGAATGGAATCGAATGGAATCGAATGGAATGGAATGGAATGGAATGGAATCGAATGGAATGGAACGGAATGGAACGGAATGGAATGGAATGGAATGGAATGGAATGGAATGGAATGGAATGGAATGGAATGGAATTCAATGGAATAGAATGGAATGGAATGAAATGGAATGGAATCAACCCTACAAGAATGGAATGGATTGTAATGGAATGGAATGGAATGGAATGGAATGGAATGGAATGGAATGGAATGGAATGGAATGGAATGGAATGGAATCAACCCGAGTAGAACGGAATGGAATGGAATCGAATGGAATCGAATGGAATGCAATGGAATGGAATGGAATGGAATGGAATCGAATGGAATGGAATGGAATGGAATGGAATCGAATGGAATCGAATGGAATGGAATGGAATGGAATGGAATGGAATCGAATGGAATGGAATGGAATGGAATGGAATCAACCCGAGTAGATTGGAATGGATTGGAATGGAATGGAATGGAATGGAATGGAATTCAATGGAAAAAATGAAATGGAATGGAATGGAATGGAATGGAATGGAATGGAATGGAATGGAATGGAATGGAATCGAATGCAATGGAACGGAATGGAATCAACCCGAGAAGATTGGAATGGATTGGAATGGAATGGAATGGAATGGAATTGAATGGAATTCAATGGAAAAAATGAAATGGAATGGAATGGAATGGAATGGAATGGAATGGAATGGAATCGAATGGAATCGAATGGAATCGAATGGAATGGAGTGGAAGAGAATGGAATCAACTCGAGTAGAACGAAATGGAATGGAACGGAATGGAACGGAACGGAACGGAATGGAACGGAACGGAATGGAATGGAGTGAAATGGAATGGAATCGAATGGAATCGAATGGAACCGAATGGAATGGAATGGAACGAAATGGAATGGAATGGACTGGAATGGAATGGAATCAACCCTAGTAGAATGTAATGGATTGGAATGGAATGGAATGGAATGGAATGGAATGGAATGGAATGGAATTCAATGGAATAGAATGGAATGGAATGGAATGGAATGGAATGGAATGGAATGGAAACGAATGGAATCGAATGGAATCGAGTGGAATGGAATGGAATAGTATGGAATCAACCCGAGTAGAACGGAATGGAATGGAATGGAATGGAATGGAACGGAATGGAATGGAATGGAATGGAATGGAATGGAATGGAATGGAATGGAATTCGATGGAATATAATGGAATGGAATGGAATGGAATGGAAAGGAATGGAATGGAATGGAATGGAATGGAATGGAATGGAATCAACCCGAGTAGAACGGAATGGAATGGAATGGAAAGGAATGGAATGGAATGGAATGGAATGGAATGGAATATAATGGAATGGAATGGAATCGAGTGGAATCGAATGGAATCGAATGGAATGGAATGGAATGGAATGGAATGGAATGGAATGGAATGGAATGGAATGGAATCGAATGGAATGGAACGGAATGGAATGGAATGGAATGGAATGGAATGGAAAGGAATTCAATGGAATAGAATGGAATGGAATGAAATGGAATGGAATCAACCCGAGTAGAATGGAATGGATTGTAATGGAATCGAATGGAATGGAATGGAATGGAATGGAATGGAATCGAATGGAATCGAATGGAATGGAGTGTAATGGAATGGAATGGAATGGAATGGAATGGAATGGAATGGAATTCTATGGAATGGAATTCAATGGAATAGAATGGAATGGAATGGAATGGAATGAACCCGAGTAGAACGGAATGGAATGGAATGGAATTGAATGGAATGGAATGGAATGGAATGGAATGGAATCGAATGGAATCGAATGGAATGGAATGGAATGGCATGGAATGGAATCGAATGGAATGGAATGGAATGGAATCGAATCGAATGGAATGAAATGGAATGGAATGGAATGGAATGGAATCAACCCGAGTAGATTGGAATGGATTGGAATGGAATGAAATGGAATGCAATGGAATTCAATGGAAAAAATGAAATGGAATGGAATGGAATGGAATGGAATGGAATAGAATCGAATGGAATCGAATGGAATCGAATGGAATGGAGTGGAATAGAATGGAATCAACCCGAGTAGAATGGAATGGAACGGAACGGAACGGAATGGAACGGAACGGAACGGAACCGAATGGAATGGAGTGAAATGGAATGGAATCGAATGGAATCGAACGGAACCGAATGGAATGGAAAGAAGGGAACGGAATGGAATGGAATGGAATGGAATGGAATGGAATCAACCCGAGTAGAATGGAATGGATTGGAATGGAATGGAATGGAATGGAATGGAATGGAATGGAATTCAATAGAATAGAATGGAATGGAATCGAATGGAATGGAATGGAATGGAATCGAATGGAATCGAATGGAATCGAATGGAATGGAGTGGAATAGAATGGAATCAACCCGAATAGAACGGAACGGAACGGAACGGAACGGAACGGAATGGAATGGAGTGAAATGGAATGGAATCGAATGGAATCGAAAGGAACCGAATGGAATGGAATGGAAGGGAATGGAATGGAATGGAATGGAATGGAATGGAATGGATTGGAATCAACCCGAGTAGAATGTAATGGATTGGAATGGAATGGAATGGAATCAAATGCAATGCAATGGAATGGAATGGAATGGAATGGAATGGAGCGGAATGGACCCGAGTAGAACGGAATGGAATGGAATGGAATGGAATGGAATGGAATGGAATGAACCGGAGTAGAACGGAATGGAATGGAATGGAATGGAATGGAATGGAATGGAATGGAATCGAAAGGAATGGAATGGAATGGAATGGAATGGAATGGAATGGAATGGAATCGAATGGATTGGAATGGAATGGAATGGAATGGAATGGAATTGAATGGAATGGAATGGAATGGAATCAACACGAGTAGAATGGAATGGATTGGAATGGAATTGAATGGAATGGAATGGAATTCAATGGAATAGAATGAAATGGAATGGAATGGAATGGAATGGAATGGAATGGAATGGAATCGAATGGAATCGAATGGAATGGAGTGGAAGAGAATGGAATCAACTCGAGTAGAACGGAATGGAATGGAACGGAATGGAACGGAACGGAACGGAATGGAACGGAACGGAATGGAATGGAGTGAAATGGAATGGAATCGAATGGAATCGAATGGAACCGAATGGAATGGAATGGAACGAAATGGAATGGAATGGACTGGAATGGAATGGAATCAACCCTAGTAGAATGTAATGGATTGGAATGGAATGGAATGGAATGGAATGGAATGGAATCGAATGGAATGGAATGGAATGGAATGGAATGGAATGGAATGGAATGGAATGGAATCAACCCGAGTAGAAGGGAATGGAATGGAATGGAATGGAATGGAATGGAATGGAATGGAATCGAATGGAATGGAATGGAATGGAATGGAATGGAATGGAATTCAATGGAATGGAATGGAATGGAATGGAATGGAATGGAATGGAATGGAATGGAATGGAATTGAATGGAATCGAATGGAATGGAATTGAATAGAATGGAATCAACCCGAGTAGAACGGAATGGAATGGAATGGAATGGAATGGAATGGAATGGAATGGAATGGAATGGAATGGAATGGAATGGAATGGAATGGAATTGAGTGGAATGGAATGGAATGGAATGGAATGGAATGGAATGGAATGGAATGGAATGGAATGGAATGGAATCAACACGAGTAGAACGGAATGGAATGGAATGGAATGGAATGGAATGGAATGGAATGGAATGGAATGGAATTCTATGGAATGGAATGGAATGGAATGGAATCAACACGAGTAGAACGGAATGGAATGGAATGGAAAGGAATGGAATGGAATGGAATGGAATGGAATGGAATTCAATGGAATGGAACGGAATGGAATGGAATGGAATGGAATGGAATGGAATGGAATGGAGTGGAATGGAATCCACCCGAGTACAAAGGAATGGAACGGAATGAAATGGAATGGAATGGAATGGAATGGAATGGAATTCAATGGAATAGAATGGAATGGAATGGAATGGAATGGAATGGAATCCACCCGAGTACAAAGGAATGGAACGGAATGAAATGGAATGGAATGGAATGGAATGGAATGGAATGCAATTAAATGGAATGGAATCGAATGGAATCGAATGGAATGGACTGGAATGAAATGGAATGGAATGGAATGTAATGTAATGGAATGGAATGGAATGGAATGGAATGGAATGGAATGGAATCGAATCAACCCGAGTTGAATGGAATGGATTGGAATGGAATGGAATGGAATGGAATCGAATGGAATGGAAAGGAATCGAAAGGAATGGAAAGGAATGGAATGGACACGAGTAGATCGGAATGGAATGGAATGGAATGGAATGAAATGGAATGGAATGGAATGGAATGGAATGGAATGAACCCGAGTAGAACGGAATAGAATGGAATGGAATGGAATGGAATGGAATGGAATCAACCCGAGTAGAACGGAATGGAATGGAATGGAATGGAATGGAATGGAATGGAATGGAATGGAATGGAATGGAATGGAATTCAATGGAATAGAATGGAATGGAATGGAATAGAATGGAATGGAATGGAATTGAATCGAATGGAATGGAATGGAATGGAATGGAATGGAATGGAATTCAATGGAATATAATGGAATGGAATGGAATGGAATGGAATGGAATGGAATGGAATGGAATGGAATGGAATGGAATGGAATCGAATGGATTGGAATGGAATGGAATGGAATGGAATGGAATTGAATGGAATGGAATGGAATGGAATCAACACGAGTAGAATGGAATGGATTGGAATGGAATTGAATGGAATGGAATGGAATTCAATGGAATAGAATGAAATGGAATGGAATGGAATGGAATGGAATGGAATGGAATGGAATCGAATGGAATCGAATGGAATGGAGTGGAAGAGAATGGAATCAACTCGAGTAGAACGGAATGGAATGGAACGGAATGGAACGGAACGGAACGGAATGGAACGGAACGGAATGGAATGGAGTGAAATGGAATGGAATCGAATGGAATCGAATGGAACCGAATGGAATGGAATGGAACGAAATGGAATGGAATGGACTGGAATGGAATGGAATCAACCCTAGTAGAATGTAATGGATTGGAATGGAATGGAATGGAATGGAATGGAATGGAATCGAATGGAATGGAATGGAATGGAATGGAATGGAATGGAATGGAATGGAATGGAATCAACCCGAGTAGAAGGGAATGGAATGGAATGGAATGGAATGGAATGGAATGGAATGGAATCGAATGGAATGGAATGGAATGGAATGGAATGGAATGGAATTCAATGGAATGGAATGGAATGGAATGGAATGGAATGGAATGGAATGGAATGGAATGGAATTGAATGGAATCGAATGGAATGGAATTGAATAGAATGGAATCAACCCGAGTAGAACGGAATGGAATGGAATGGAATGGAATGGAATGGAATGGAATGGAATGGAATGGAATGGAATGGAATGGAATGGAATGGAATTGAGTGGAATGGAATGGAATGGAATGGAATGGAATCGAATGGAATGGAATGGAATGGAATGGAATGGAATCAACACGAGTAGAACGGAATGGAATGGAATGGAATGGAATGGAATGGAATGGAATGGAATGGAATTCTATGGAATGGAATGGAATGGAATGGAATCAACACGAGTAGAACGGAATGGAATGGAATGGAAAGGAATGGAATGGAATGGAATGGAATGGAATGGAATTCAATGGAATGGAACGGAATGGAATGGAATGGAATGGAATGGAATGGAATGGAATGGAGTGGAATGGAATCCACCCGAGTACAAAGGAATGGAACGGAATGAAATGGAATGGAATGGAATGGAATGGAATGGAATTCAATGGAATAGAATGGAATGGAATGGAATGGAATGGAATGGAATCCACCCGAGTACAAAGGAATGGAACGGAATGAAATGGAATGGAATGGAATGGAATGGAATGGAATGCAATTAAATGGAATGGAATCGAATGGAATCGAATGGAATGGACTGGAATGAAATGGAATGGAATGGAATGTAATGTAATGGAATGGAATGGAATGGAATGGAATGGAATGGAATGGAATCGAATCAACCCGAGTTGAATGGAATGGATTGGAATGGAATGGAATGGAATGGAATCGAATGGAATGGAAAGGAATCGAAAGGAATGGAAAGGAATGGAATGGACACGAGTAGATCGGAATGGAATGGAATGGAATGGAATGAAATGGAATGGAATGGAATGGAATGGAATGGAATGAACCCGAGTAGAACGGAATAGAATGGAATGGAATGGAATGGAATGGAATGGAATCAACCCGAGTAGAACGGAATGGAATGGAATGGAATGGAATGGAATGGAATGGAATGGAATGGAATGGAATGGAATTCAATGGAATAGAATGGAATGGAATGGAATAGAATGGAATGGAATGGAATTGAATCGAATGGAATGGAATGGAATGGAATGGAATGGAATGGAATTCAATGGAATATAATGGAATGGAATGGAATGGAATGGAATGGAATGGAATGGAATGGAATGGAATGGAATGGAATGGAATGGATTGGAAAGGAATCAACACGAGTAGAACGGAATGGAAAGGAATGGATTGGAATGGAATGGAATGGAATGGAATGGAATGGAATGGAATGGAATGGAAACGAATGGAATCGAATGGAATGGAATGGAATGGAATGGAATGGAATCGAATGGATTGGAACGGAGTGGAATGTTATGGAATCGAATGGAATGGAATGGAATGGAATTGAGAGGAATGGAATGGAATGGAATGGAATGGAATGGAATGGAATGGAATCAACCCGAGTAGAACGGAATGGAATGGAATCAAATGGAATCGAATGGAATGCAATGGAATGGAATGGAATGGAATGGAATGGAATGGAATGAAATGGAATGGAATGGAATCGAATGGAATCCAATGGAATGGAATGGAATGGAATGGAATGGAATGGAATCGAATGGAATGGAATGGAATGGAATGGAATCAACCCGAGTAGATTGGAATGGATTGGAATGGAATGGAATGGAATGGAATGGAATTCAATGGAAAAAATGAAATGGAATGGAATGGAATGGAATGGAATGGAATGGAATGGAATGGAATGGAATCGAATGGAATGGAATGGAATGGAATGGAATGGAATGGAATGGAATGGAATGGAATCGAATGGAATGGAATGGAATGGAATCAACCCGAGAAGATTGGAATGGATTGGAATGGAATGGAATGGAATGGAATGGAATGGAATTCAATGGAAAAAATGAAATGGAATGGAATGGAATGGAATGGAATGGAATGGAATGGAATGGAATCGAATGGAATCGAATGGAATCGAATGGAATGGAGTGGAATAGAATGGAATCAACCCGAGTAGAACGGAATGGAATGGAACGGAACGGAACGGAATGGAACGGAACGGAACGGAACCGAATGGAATGGAGTGAAATGGAATGGAATCGAATGGAATCGAATGGCACCGAATGGAATGGAAAGAAGGGAATGGAATGGAATGGAATGAAATGGAATGGAATGGAATCAACCCGAGTAGAATGGAATGGAATGGAATGGAATGGAATGGAATGGAATGAAATTCAATAGAATACAATGGAGTGGAATGGAATGGAATGGAATGGAATGGAATCGAATGGAATCGAATGGAATCGAATGGAATGGAGTGGAATAGAATGGAATCAACCCGAGTAGAAAGGAATGGAACGGAACGGAACGGAACAGAACGGAACGGAACGGAATGGAATTGAGTGAAATGGAATGGAATCGAATGGAATCGAAAGGAACCGAATGGAATGGAATGGAAGGGAATGGAATGGAATGGAATGGAATGGAATGGAATGGAATCAACCCGAGTAGAATGGAATGGATTGGAATGGATTGGAATGGAATGGAATGGAATGGAATGGAATGGAATGGAATGGAATGGAATGGAATGGAATGGAATTCAATGGAATGGAATGGGATGGAATGGAATGGAATGGAATGGAATGGAATGAACCCGATTTGAACGGAATGGAATGGAATGGGATGGAATGGAATGGAATGGAATGGAATGGAATGGAATGGAATGGAATTGATTCGAATGGAATGGAATGGAATGGAATGGAATGGAATGGTATCGAAAGGAATGGAATGGAATGGAATGCAATGGAATGGAATGGAATGGAATGGAATGGAATGGAATGGAATGGAATGGAATCAACCCGAGTAGAATGGAGTGGATTGGAATGGAATGGAATGGAATGGAAAGGAATTCAATGGAATAGAATGAAATGGAATGGAATGGAATTGAATGGAATGGAATGGAATAGAATGGAATCGGATGGAATGGAGTGGAATGGAATGGAATGGAATGGAATGGAATGGAATGGAATGGAATGGAATGGAATGGAATGGAATCAACCCGAGTAGAACGGAATGGAATGGAATGGAATGGAATGGAATGGAATGGAACGGAACGGAATGGAATGGAATGGAATGGAATGGAATGGAATGGAATTCCATGGAATGGAATGGAATGGAATTCCATGGAATGGAATGGAATGGAATGGAATAGAATGGAATGGAATGGAATTGAATCGAATGGAATGGAATGGAATGGAATGCAATGGAATGGAATGGAATGGAATCAATCCGAGTAGAACGGAATGGATTGGAATGGAAAGGAATGGAATGGAATGGAATGGAATGAATGGAATGGAAGGGAATGGAATGGAATCGAATGGAATCGAATGGAATCGAATGGAATGGAACGGAATGGAATGGAATGGAATGGAATCGAATGGAATGGAATGGAATGGAATGGAATGGAATGGAATGGAATGGAATCAACCCGAGTAGAACGGAATGGAATGGAATGGAATGGAATGGAATGGAATGGAATGGAATGGAATGGAATGGAATGGAATTCAATGGAATATAATGGAATGGAATGGAATGGAATGGAATGGAATGGAATGGAATGGAATGGAATGGATTGGAATGGAATCAACACGAGTAGAACGGAATGGAATGTAATGGAAAGGAATGGAATGGAATGGAATGGAATGGAATGGAATGGAATCGAATGGAATCGAATGGAATCGAATGGAATGGAATGGAAGGGAATGGAATGGAATGGAATGGAATGGAATGGAATCAACCCGAGTAGAATGGAATGGATTGGAATGGAATGGAATGGAATGGAATGGAATGGAATGGAATCGAATGGAATCGAATGGAACCGAATGGAATGGAATGGAAGGGAATGGAATGGAATGGAATGGAATGGAATGGAATCAACCCGAGTAGAATGGAATGGATTGGAATGGAATGGAATGGAATGGAATGGAATGGAATGGAATGGAATGGAATGGAATTCAATGGAAAAAATGAAATGGAATGGAATGGAATGGAATGGAATCGAATGGAATGGAATGGAATGGAATGGAATGGAACGGAATGGAATGGAATGGAATGGAATGGAATGGAATGGAATGGAATGGAATCGAATGGAATCGAATGGAATGGAATGGAATGGAATGGAATGGAATGGAATCAACCCGAGTAGATTGGAATGGATTGGAATGGAATGGAATGGAGTGGAATGGAATGGAATTCAATAGAATAGAATGGAATGGAATGGAATGGAATGGAATGGAATGGAATGGAATCGAATGGAATCGAATGGAATCGAATGGAATGGAGTGGAATAGAATGGAATCAACCTGAATTGAACGGAACGGAACGGAACGGAACGGAACGGAATGGAATTGAGTGAAATGGAATGGAATCGAATGGAATCGAAAGGAACCGAATGGAATGGAATGGAAGGGAATGGAATGGAATGGAATGGAATGGAATGGAATCAACCCGAGTAGAATGGAATGGATTGGAATGGAATGGAATGGAATGGAATGGAATGGAATGGAATGGAATGGAATAGAATGGAATGGAATGGAATGGAATGGAATGGAATGGAGTGGAATGGAATGGAATGGAATTCAATGGAATAGAATGGAATGGAATGGAATGGAATGGAATGAACCCGAGCTGAACGGAATGGAATGGAATGGGATGGAATGGAATGGAATGGAATAGAATGGAATGGAATGGAATGGAATTGATTCGAATGGAATGGAATGGAATGGAATGGATTGGAATGGAATGGTATCGAAAGGAATGGAATGGAATGGAATGCAATGGAATGGAATGGAATGGAATGGAATGGAATGGAATGGAATGGAATGGAATGGAATCAACCCGAGTAGAATGGAGTGGATTGGAATGGAATGGTATCGAAAGGAATGGAATGGAATGGAATGCAATGGAATGGAATTCTATGGAATAGAATGAAATGGTATGGAATGGAATTGAATGGAATGGAATGGAATGGATTGGAATGGAATGGAATGGAATGGAAAGGAATGGAATGGAATGGAATTCAATGGAATAGAATGAAATGGAATGGAATAGAATGGAATGGAATGGAATTGAATGGAATGGAATGGAATGGAATGGAATGGAATGGAATGGAATGGAATGGAATCAACCCGAGTAGAACGGAATGGATTGGAATGGAAAGGAATGGAATGGAATGGAATGGAATGAATGGAATGGAATGGAATGGAATGGAATCGAATGGAATCGAATGGAATCGAATGGAATGGAACGGAATGGAATGGAATGGAATGGAATCGAATGGAATGGAATGGAATGGAATGGAATCGAATGCAATGGAATGGAAAGGAATGGAATGGAATGGAATGGAATGGAATGGAATGGAATGGAATTTAATCAACCCGAGTAGAACGGAATGGAATGGAATGGAATGGAATGGAATGGAAAGGAATGGAATGGAATGGAATGGAATGGAATCGAATGGAATCGAATGGAATCGAATGGAATGGAATGGAATGGAATGGAATCAACCCGAGTAGAACGGAATGGAAGGGAATGGAATGGAATGGAATGGAATGGAATAGAATGGAATGGAATGGAATGGAATTCAATGGAATGGAATGGAATGAAATGGAATGGAATGGAATGGAATGGAAAGGAATGGAATGGAAACGAATGGAATCGAATGGAATCGAATGGAATGGAATGGAATAGAATGGAATCAACCCGAGTAGAACGGAATGGAATGGAATGGAATGGAATGGAATGGAATGGAATGGAATGGAATGCAATGGAATGGAATGGAATGGAATGGAATCAGCCCGAGTAGAACGGAATGGAATGGAATGGAATGGAATGGAATGGAATGGAATGGAATGGAATGGAATTCAATGGAATATAATGGAATGTAATGGAATGGAATGGAAAGAATGGAATGGAATGGAATGGAATGGAATCAACACGAGTAGAACGGAATGGAATGGAATGGAAAGGAATGGAATGGAATGGAATGGAATGGAATATAATGGAATGGAATGGAATGGAATGGAATGGAATGGAATGGAATGGAATCGAATGGAATGGAACGGAATGGAATGGAATGGAATGGAATGGAATGGAATGGAATGGAAAGGAATTCAATGGAATAGAATGGAATGGAATGAAATGGAATGGAATCAACCTGAGTAGAATGGAATGGATTGTAATGGAATCTAATGGAATGGAATGGAATGGAATGGAATGGAATCGAATGGAATCGAATGGAATGGAATGGAATGGAATGGAATGGAATGGAATGGAATGCAATGGAATGGAATGGAATGGAATCAACCCGAGTAGAATGGAATGGAATGGAATGGAATGGAATGGAATGGAATGGAATGGAATGGAATTCTATGGAATGGAATTCAATGGAATAGAATGGAACGGAATGGAATGGAATGGAATGGAATGGAATGAACCCGAGTAGAACGGAATGGAATGGAATGGAATTGAATGGAATGGAATGGAATGGAATGGAATGGAATGGAATGGAATCGAATGGAATCGAATGGAATGGAATGGAATGGAATGGAATGGAATGGAATCGAATGGAATGGAATGGAATGGAATCGAATCGAATGGAATGAAATGGAATGGAATGGAATGGAATGGAATGGAATGGAATGGAATGGAATGGAATGGAATGGAATGGAATGGAATGGAATGGAATGGAATCAACCCGAGTAGATTGGAATGGATTGGAATGGAATGAAATGGATTGCAATGGAATTCAATGGAAAAAATGAAATGGAATGGAATGGAATGGAATGGAATGGAACAGAATCGAATGGAATCGAATGGAATCGAATGGAGTGGAGTGGAATAGAATGGAATCAACCCGAGTAGAATGGAATGGAATGGAACGGAACGGAACGGAACGGAACGGAACGGAACTGAATGGAATGGAGTGAAATGGAATGGAATCGAATGGAATCGAACGGAACCGAACGGAATGGAAAGAAGGGAACGGAATGGAATGGAATGGAATGGAATGGAATGGAATAAACCCGAGTAGAATGGAATGGATTGGAATGGAATGGAATGGAATGGAATGGAATGGAATGCAATAGAATAGAATGGAATGGAATGGAATGGAATGGAATGGAATGGAATGGAATGGAATGGAATCGAATGGAATCGAATGGAATCGAATGGAATGGAGTGGAATAGAATGGAATCAACCCGAATAGAACGGAACGGAACGGAACGGAACGGAACGGAACGGAATGGAATGGAGTGAAATGGAATGGAATCGAATGGAATCGAAAGGAACCGAATGGAATGGAATGGAAGGGAATGGAATGGAATTGAATGGAATGGAATGGATTGGAATCAACCCGAGTAGAATGGAATGGATTGGAATAGAATGGAATGGAATCAAATGCAATGCAATGGAATGGAATGGAATGGAATGGAATGGAACGGAATGGACCCGAGTAGAACGGAATGGAATGGAATGGAATGGAATGGAATGGAATGGAATGGAATGGAATGAACCGGAGTAGAACGGAATGGAATGGAATGGAATGGAATGGAATGGAATGGAATGGAATCGAAAGGAATGGAATGGAATGGAATGGAATGGAATGGAATGGAATTTAATCGAATGGAATCGAATGGAATGGAATGGAACGGAATGGAATCGAATGGAACGGAAAGGAATGGAATGGAATGGAATGGAATGGAGTGGAATGGAATGGAATGGAATCGAATGGATTGGAATGGAATGGAATGTAATGGAATGGAATGGAATGGAATCAACACGAGTAGAATGGAATGGATTGGAATGGAATTAAATGGAATGGAATGGAATTCAATGGAATAGAATGAAATGGAATGGAATGGAATGGAATGGAATGGAATGGAATCGAATGGAATCGAATGGAATCGAATGGAATGGAGTGGAAGAGAATGGAATCAACTCGAGTAGAACGGAATGGAATGGAACGGAATGGAACGGAACGGAACGGAATGGAACGGAACGGAATGGAATGGAGTGAAATGGAATGGAATCGAATGGAATCGAATGGAACCGAATGGAATGGAATGGAACGGAATGGAATGGAATGGACTGGAATGGAATGGAATCAACCCTAGTAGAATGTAATGGATTGGAATGGAATGGAATGGAATGGAATGGAATGGAATCGAATGGAATCGAATGGAATGGAATGGAATGCAATGGAATGGAATGGAATGGAATCAACCCGAGTAGAATGGAATGGAATGGAATGGAATGGAATGGAATGGAATGGAATGGAATGGAATGGAATGGAATGGAATGGAATGGAATGGAATTCAATGGAATGGAATGGAATGGAATGGAATGGAATGGAATGGAAAGGAATGGAATGGAATGGAATGGAATAGAATGGAATTGAATGGAATCGAATGGAACGGAATGGAATAGAATGGAATCAACCCGAGTAGAACGGAATGGAATGGAATGGAAAGGAATGGAATGGAATGGAATGGAATGGAATGGAATTGAGTGGAATGGAATGGAATGGAATGGAATGGAATCGAATGGAATGGAATGGAATGGAATGGAATCAACACGAGTAGAACGGAATGGAATGGAATGGAATGGAATGGAATGGAATGGAATGGAATGGAATTCTATGGAATGGAATGGAATGGAATGGAATCAACCCGAGTAGAACGGAATGGAATGGAATGGAAAGGAATGGAATGGAATGGAATGGAATGGAATGGAATGGAATTCAATGGAATGGAACGGAATGGAATGGAATGGAATGGAATGGAATGGAATGGAATGGAATGGAATGGAATGGAGTGGAATGGAATGGAATGGAATGGAATGGAATGGAATTCAATGGAATAGAATGGAATGGAATGGAATGGAATGGAATCAACCCGAGTAGAAAGGAATGGAACGGAATGAAATGGAATGGAATGGAATGGAATGGAATGGAATGGAATGCAATGAAATGGAATGGAATCGAATGGAATCGAATGGAATGGACTGGAATGAAATGGAATGGAATGGAATGGAATGGAATGGAATGGAATGCAATGGAATGGAATGGAATGGAATGGAATGGAATGGAATCAACCCGAGTAGAATGGAATGGATTGGAATGGAATGGAATGGAATGGAATCGAATGGAATGGAAAGGAATCGAAAGGAATGGAAAGGAATGGAATGGACGCGAGTAGATAGGAATGGAATGGAATGGAATGGAATGGAATGGAATGGAATGGAATGAACCCGAGTAGAACGGAATAGAATGGAATGGAATGGAATGGAATGGAATGGAATCAACCCGAGTAGAACGGAATGGAATGGAATGGAATGGAATGGAATGGAATGGAATGGAATGGAATGGAATTCAATGGAATAGAATGGAATGGAATGGAATAGAATGGAATGGAATGGAATTGAATCGAATGGAATGGAATGGAATGGAATTGAATTCAATGGAATATAATTGAAAGGAATGGAATGGAATGGAATGGAATGGATTGGAATGGAATCAACACGAGTAGAACGGAATGGAAAGGAATGGAATGGAATGGAATGGAATGGAATGGAATGGAATGGAATGGAATGGAATGGAATGGAATGGAATCGAATGGAATGGAATGGAATGGAATGGAATGGAATGGAATGGAATGGAACGGAATGGAATGGAATGGAATCGAATGGAATGGAACGGAACGGAACGGAACGGAACGGAACGGAATGGAATGGAATGGAATGGAATGGAATGGAATGGAATGGAATGGAATGGAATTCAATGGAATTCAATGGAATAGAATGGAATGGAATGAAATGGAATGGAATCAACCCGACAAGAATGGAATGGATTGTAATGGAATGGAATGGAATGGAATGGAATGGAATCGAATGGAATGGAATGGAATGGAATGGAATGGAATGGAATGGAATGGAATGGAATGGAATGGTATCGAAAGGAATGGAATGGAATGGAATGCAATGGAATGGAATGGAATGGAATGGAATGGAATGGAATGGAATGGAATGGAATCAACCCGAGTAGAATGGAGTGGATTGGAATGGAATGGAATGGAATGGAATGGAATTCAATGGAATAGAATGAAATGGAATGGAATGGAATTGAATGGAATGGAATGGAATAGAATGGAATCGGATGGAATGGAGTGGAATGGAATGGAATGGAATGGAATGGAATGGAATGGAATGGAATCGAATGGAATGGAATGGAATTGAATGGAATGGAATGGAATGGAATGGAATCAACCCGAGTAGAACGGAATGGAATGGAATGGAATGGAATGGAACGGAACGGAACGGAACGGAACGGAATGGAATGGAATGGAATGGAATGGAATGGAATGGAATGGAATGGAATTCAATGGAATAGAATGGAATGGAATGGAATAGAATGGAATGGAATGGAATTGAATCGAATGGAATGGAATGGAATGGAATGCAATGGAATGGAATGGAATGGAATCAATTCGAGTAGAACGGAATGGATTGGAATGGAAAGGAATGGAATGGAATGGAATGGAATGAATGGAATGGAATGGAATGGAATGGAATCGAATGGAATCGAATGGAATCGAATGGAATGGAACGGAATGGAATGGAATGGAATGGAATCGAATGGAATGGAATGGAATGGAATGGAATCGAATGGAATGGAATGGAATGGAATGGAATGGAATGGAATGGAATGGAATGGAATATAATGGAATGGAATCAACCCGAGTAGAACGGAATGGAATGGAATGGAATGGAATGGAATGGAATGGAATGGAATGGAATGGAATGGAATGGAATTCAATGGAACATAATGGAATGGAATGGAATGGAATGGAATGGAATGGAATGGAATGGAATGGAATGGAATGGATTGGAATGGAATCAACACGAGTAGAACGGAATGGAAGGGAATGGAATGGAATGGAATGGAAAGGAATGGAATGGAATGGAATGGAATGGAATGGAATGGAATGGAATGGAATGGAATCGAATGGAATGGAATGGAATGTAATGGAATCAACCCGAGTAGAACGGAATGGAAGGGAATGGAATGGAATGGAATGGAAAGGAATGGAATGGAATGGAATGGAAAGGAATGGAATGGAATGGAATGGAATGGAATGGAATGGAATGGAATGGAATCGAATGGAATCGAATGGAATCGAATGGAATGGAATGGAAGGGAATGGAATGGAATGGAATGGAATGGAATGGAATGGAATGGAATGGAATCAACCCGAGTAGAATGGAATGGATTGGAATGGAATGGAATGGAATGGAATGGAATGGAATGGAATCGAATGGAATCGAATGGAACCGAATGGAATGGAATGGAAGGGAATGGAATGGAATTGAATGGAATGGAATGGAATCAACCCGAGTAGAATGGAATGGATTGGAATGGAATGGAATGGAATGGAATGGAATGGAATGGAATGGAATGGAATCGAATGGAATCGAATGGAATGGAATGGAATGGAATGGAATCAACCCGAGTAGAACGGAATGGAATGGAATGGAATGGAATGGAATGGAATGGAATGGAACGGAATGGAATGGAATGGAATGGAATGGAATTCAATGGAATAGAATGGAATGGAATGGAATGGAATGGAATGGAATGGAATGGAATGGAATCGAATGGAATCGAATGGAATCGAATGGAATGGAATGGAATAGAATGGAATCAACCCGAGTAGAAAGGAATGGAATGGAATGGAATGGAATGGAATGGAATGGAATGGAATGGAATGCAATGAAATGGAAAGGAATGGAATGGAATCGAATGGAATGGACTGGAATGAAGTGGAAAGGAATGGAATAGACTGGAATGGAATGGAATGGAATCAACACGAGTAGAATGGAATGGATTGGAATGGAATGGAATGGAATCGAATGGAATCAAATGGAACCGAATGGAATGGAATGGAAGGGAATGGAATGGAATGGAATGGAATGGAATGGAATCAACCTGAGTACAATGGAATGGATTGGAATGGAATGGAATATAATGTAATGGAATGGAATGGAATCGAATGGAATGGAATGGAATGGAATGGAATGGAATGGAAAGGAATGGAATGGAATGGAATCAACCCGAGTAGAATGGAATGGATTGGAATGGAATGGAATGGAATGGAATGGAATGGAATGGAATGGAAAGGAATGGAATGGAATTGAATGGAATGGAATAGATTCGAATGGAATGGAATGGAATGGAATGGAATGGAATGGAATGGAATGGAATGGTATCGAAAGGAATGGAATGGAATGGAATGGAATGGAATGGAATGGAATGCAATGGAATGGAATGGAATGGAATCAATCCGAGTAGAACGGAATGGATTGGAATGGAAAGGAATGGAATGGAATGGAATGGAATGAATGGAATGGAATGGAATGGAATGGAATCGAATGGAATCGAATGGAATCGAATGGAATGGAACGGAATGGAATGGAATGGAATGGAATCGAATGGAATGGAATGGAATGGAATGGAATGGAATGGAATGGAATGGAATGGAATGGAATGGAATGGAATGGAATGGAATGGAATGGAATATAATGGAATGGAATCAACCCGAGTAGAACGGAATGGAATGGAATGGAATGGAATGGAATGGAATGGAATGGAATGGAATGGAATTCAATGGAATATAATGGAATGGAATGGAATGGAATGGAATGGAATGGAATGGATTGGAATGGAATCAACACGAGTAGAACGGAATGGAATGGAATGGAAAGGAATGGAATGGAATGGAATGGAATGTAATGTAATGGAATGGAATGGAATCGAATGGAATTGAATTGAATCGAATGGAATGGAATGGAAGGGAATGGAATGGAATGGAATGGAATGGAATGGAATGGAATGGAATCAACCCGAGTAGAATGGAATGGATTGGAATGGAATGGAATGGAATGGAATGGAATGGAATGGAATCGAATGGAATCGAATGGAACCGAATGGAATGGAATGGAAGGGAATGGAATGGAATGGAATGGAATGGAATGGAATCAACCCGAGTAGAATGGAATGGATTGGAATGGAATGGAATGGAATGGAATGGAATGGAATGGAATGGAATGGAATGGAATGGAATCGAATGGAATCGAATGGAATGGAATGGAATGGAATGGAATCGAATGGAATGGAATGGAATGGAATTGAATTCAATGGAATATAATTGAAAGGAATGGAATGGAATGGAATGGAATGGATTGGAATGGAATCAACACGAGTAGAACGGAATGGAATGGAATGGAATGGAATGGAATGGAATGGAATGGAATGGAATGGAATGGAATGGAATGGAATCGAATGGAATGGAATGGAATGGAATGGAATGGAATGGAATGGAATGGAATGGAATGGAATCGAATGGAATGGAACGGAACGGAACGGAACGGAACGGAATGGAATGGAATGGAATGGAATGGAATGGAATGGAGTGGAATGGAATTCAATGGAATTCAATGGAATAGAATGGAATGGAATGAAATGGAATGGAATCAACCCGACAAGAATGGAATGGATTGTAATGGAATGGAATGGAATGGAATGGAATGGAATCGAATGGAATGGAATGGAATGGAATGGAATGGAATGGAATGGAATGGAATGGTATCGAAAGGAATGGAATGGAATGGAATGCAATGGAATGGAATGGAATGGAATGGAATGGAATGGAATGGAATGGAATGGAATGGAATCAACCCGAGTAGAATGGAGTGGATTGGAATGGAATGGAATGGAATGGAATGGAATTCAATGGAATAGAATGAAATGGAATGGAATGGAATTGAATGGAATGGAATGGAATAGAATGGAATCGGATGGAATGGAGTGGAATGGAATGGAATGGAATGGAATGGAATGGAATGGAATCGAATGGAATGGAATGGAATGGAATGGAATGGAATGGAATGGAATGGAATGGAATCAACCCGAGTAGAACGGAACGGAATGGAATGGAATGGAATGGAACGGAACGGAACGGAACGGAACGGAATGGAATGGAATGGAATGGAATGGAATGGAATGGAATGGAATGGAATGGAAATCAATGGAATAGAATGGAATGGAATGGAATAGAATGGAATGGAATGGAATTGAATCGAATGGAATGGAATGGAATGGAATGCAATGGAATGGAATGGAATGGAATCAATCCGAGTAGAACGGAATGGATTGGAAAGGAAAGGAATGGAATGGAATGGAATGGAATGAATGGAATGGAATGGAATGGAATGGAATCGAATGGAATCGAATGGAATCGAATGGAATGGAACGGAATGGAATGGAATGGAATGGAATCGAATGGAATGGAATGGAATGGAATGGAATCGAATGGAATGGAATGGAATGGAATGGAATGGAATGGAATGGAATGGAATGGAATATAATGGAATGGAATCAACCCGAGTACAACGGAATGGAATGGAATGGAATGGAATGGAATGGAATGGAATGGAATGGAATGGAATTCAATGGAACATAATGGAATGGAATGGAATGGAATGGAATGGAATGGAATGGAATGGAATGGATTGGAATGGAATCAACACGAGTAGAACGGAATGGAATGGAATGGAAAGGAATGGAATGGAATGGAATGGAATCGAATGGAATGGAATGGAATGGAATGGAATGGAATGGAATGGAATGGAATGGAATGGAATGGAATGGAATGGAATGGAATGGAATATAATGGAATGGAATCAACCCGAGTAGAACGGAATGGAATGGAATGGAATGGAATGGAATGGAATGGAATGGAATGGAATGGAATTCAATGGAATATAATGGAATGGAATGGAATGGAATGGAATGGAATGGAATGGATTGGAATGGAATCAACACGAGTAGAACGGAATGGAATGGAATGGAAAGGAATGGAATGGAATGGAATGGAATGTAATGGAATGGAATGGAATGGAATCGAATGGAATTGAATTGAATCGAATGGAATGGAATGGAAGGGAATGGAATGGAATGGAATGGAATGGAATGGAATGGAATGGAATCAACCCGAGTAGAATGGAATGGATTGGAATGGAATGGAATGGAATGGAATGGAATGGAATGGAATCGAATGGAATCGAATGGAACCGAATGGAATGGAATGGAAGGGAATGGAATGGAATGGAATGGAATGGAATGGAATCAACCCGAGTAGAATGGAATGGATTGGAATGGAATGGAATGGAATGGAATGGAATGGAATGGAATGGAATGGAATCGAATGGAATCGAATGGAATGGAATGGAATGGAATGGAATCGAATGGAATGGAAAGGAATCGAAAGGAATGGAAAGGAATGGAATTGACGCGAGTAGATAGGAATGGAATGGAATGGAATGGAATGGAATGGAATGGAATGGAATGGAATGAACCCGAGTAGAACGGAATAGAATGGAATGGAATGGAATGGAATGGAATGGAATCAACCCGAGTAGAACGGAATGGAATGGAATGGAATGGAATGGAATGGAATGGAATGGAATGGAATGGAATGGAATTCAATGGAATAGAATGGAATGGAATGGAATAGAATGGAATGGAATGGAATTGAATCGAATGGAATGGAATGGAATGGAATTGAATTCAATGGAATATAATTGAAAGGAATGGAATGGAATGGAATGGAATGGATTGGAATGGAATCAACACGAGTAGAACGGAATGGAAAGGAATGGAATGGAATGGAATGGAATGGAATGGAATGGAATGGAATGGAATGGAATGGAATGGAATGGAATCGAATGGAATGGAATGGAATGGAATGGAATGGAATGGAATGGAATGGAATGGAATGGAATCGAATGGAATGGAACGGAACGGAACGGAACGGAACGGAATGGAATGGAATGGAATGGAATGGAATGGAATGGAATGGAATGGAATTCAATGGAATTCAATGGAATAGAATGGAATGGAATGAAATGGAATGGAATCAACCCGACAAGAATGGAATGGATTGTAATGGAATGGAATGGAATGGAATGGAATGGAATCGAATGGAATGGAATGGAATGGAATGGAATGGAATGGAATGGAATGGAATGGTATCGAAAGGAATGGAATGGAATGGAATGCAATGGAATGGAATGGAATGGAATGGAATGGAATGGAATGGAATGGAATGGAATCAACCCGAGTAGAATGGAGTGGATTGGAATGGAATGGAATGGAATGGAATGGAATTCAATGGAATAGAATGAAATGGAATGGAATGGAATTGAATGGAATGGAATGGAATAGAATGGAATCGGATGGAATGGAGTGGAATGGAATGGAATGGAATGGAATGGAATGGAATGGAATCGAATGGAATGGAATGGAATGGAATGGAATGGAATGGAATGGAATGGAATGGAATCAACCCGAGTAGAACGGAATGGAATGGAATGGAATGGAATGGAACGGAACGGAACGGAACGGAACGGAATGGAATGGAATGGAATGGAATGGAATGGAATGGAATGGAAATCAATGGAATAGAATGGAATGGAATGGAATAGAATGGAATGGAATGGAATTGAATCGAATGGAATGGAATGGAATGGAATGCAATGGAATGGAATGGAATGGAATCAATCCGAGTAGAACGGAATGGATTGGAAAGGAAAGGAATGGAATGGAATGGAATGGAATGAATGGAATGGAATGGAATGGAATGGAATCGAATGGAATCGAATGGAATCGAATGGAATGGAACGGAATGGAATGGAATGGAATGGAATCGAATGGAATGGAATGGAATGGAATGGAATCGAATGGAATGGAATGGAATGGAATGGAATGGAATGGAATGGAATGGAATGGAATATAATGGAATGGAATCAACCCGAGTACAACGGAATGGAATGGAATGGAATGGAATGGAATGGAATGGAATGGAATGGAATGGAATTCAATGGAACATAATGGAATGGAATGGAATGGAATGGAATGGAATGGAATGGAATGGAATGGATTGGAATGGAATCAACACGAGTAGAACGGAATGGAATGGAATGGAAAGGAATGGAATGGAATGGAATGGAATGGAATGGAATGGAATGGAATGGAATCGAATGGAATCGAATGGAATCGAATGGAATGGAATGGAAGGGAATGGAATGGAATGGAATGGAATGGAATGGAATGGAATCAACCCGAGTAGAATGGAATGGATTGGAATGGAATGGAATGGAATGGAATGGAATGGAATGGAATCGAATGGAATCGAATGGAACCGAATGGAATGGAATGGAAGGGAATGGAATGGAATGGAATGGAATGGAATGGAATCAACCCGAGTAGAATGGAATGGATTGGAATGGAATGGAATGGAATGGAATGGAATGGAATGGAATGGAATCGAATGGAATCGAATGGAATGGAATGGAATGGAATGGAATCAACCCGAGTAGAACGGAATGGAATGGAATGGAATGGAATGGAATGGAATGGAATGGAACGGAATGGAATGGAATGGAATGGAATGGAATTCAATGGAATAGAATGGAATGGAATGGAATGGAATGGAATGGAATGGAATGGAATGGAATGGAATCGAATGGAATCGAATGGAATCGAATGGAATGGAATGGAATAGAATGGAATCAACCCGAGTAGAAAGGAATGGAATGGAATGGAATGGAATGGAATGGAATGGAATGGAATGGAATGGAATGCAATGAAATGGAAAGGAATGGAATGGAATCGAATGGAATGGACTGGAATGAAGTGGAAAGGAATGGAATAGACTGGAATGGAATGGAATGGAATCAACACGAGTAGAATGGAATGGATTGGAATGGAATGGAATGGAATCGAATGGAATCAAATGGAACCGAATGGAATGGAATGGAAGGGAATGGAATGGAATGGAATGGAATGGAATGGAATCAACCTGAGTACAATGGAATGGATTGGAATGGAATGGAATATAATGTAATGGAATGGAATGGAATCGAATGGAATGGAATGGAATGGAATGGAATGGAATGGAAAGGAATGGAATGGAATGGAATCAACCCGAGTAGAATGGAATGGATTGGAATGGAATGGAATGGAATGGAATGGAATGGAATGGAATGGAAAGGAATGGAATGGAATTGAATGGAATGGAATAGATTCGAATGGAATGGAATGGAATGGAATGGAATGGAATGGAATGGAATGGAATGGTATCGAAAGGAATGGAATGGAATGGAATGGAATGGAATGGAATGGAATGCAATGGAATGGAATGGAATGGAATCAATCCGAGTAGAACGGAATGGATTGGAATGGAAAGGAATGGAATGGAATGGAATGGAATGAATGGAATGGAATGGAATGGAATGGAATCGAATGGAATCGAATGGAATCGAATGGAATGGAACGGAATGGAATGGAATGGAATGGAATCGAATGGAATGGAATGGAATGGAATGGAATCGAATGGAATGGAATGGAACGGAATGGAATGGAATGGAATGGAATGGAATGGAATATAATGGAATGGAATCAACCCGAGTAGAACGGAATGGAATGGAATGGAATGGAATGGAATGGAATGGAATGGAATTCAATGGAATATAATGGAATGGAATGGAATGGAATGGAATGGAATGGAATGGATTGGAATGGAATCAACACGAGTAGAACGGAATGGAATGGAATGGAAAGGAATGGAATGGAATGGAATGGAATGTAATGGAATGGAATGGAATGGAATCGAATGGAATTGAATTGAATCGAATGGAATGGAATGGAAGGGAATGGAATGGAATGGAATGGAATGGAATGGAATGGAATGGAATGGAATCAACCCGAGTAGAATGGAATGGATTGGAATGGAATGGAATGGAATGGAATGGAATGGAATGGAATGGAATCGAATGGAATCGAATGGAACCGAATGGAATGGAATGGAAGGGAATGGAATGGAATGGAATGGAATGGAATGGAATCAACCCGAGTAGAATGGAATGGATTGGAATGGAATGGAATGGAATGGAATGGAATGGAATGGAATGGAATGGAATGGAATGGAATCGAATGGAATCGAATGGAATGGAATGGAATGGAATGGAATCAACCCGAGTAGAACGGAATGGAATGGAATGGAATGGAATGGAATGGAATGGAATGGAACGGAATGGAATGGAATGGAATGGAATGGAATTCAATGGAATAGAATGGAATGGAATGGAATGGAATGGAATGGAATGGAATGGAATCGAATGGAATCGAATGGAATCGAATGGAATGGAATGGAATAGAATGGAATCATCCCGAGTAGAAAGGAATGGAATGGAATGGAATGGAATGGAATGGAATGGAATGGAATGCAATGAAATGGAAAGGAATGGAATGGAATCGAATGGAATAGACTGGAATGAAATGGAAAGGAATGGAATAGACTGGAATGGAATGGAATGGAATCAACACGAGTAGAATGGAATGGATTGGAATGGAATGGAATGGAATCGAAAGGAATCAAATGGAACCGAATGGAATGGAATGGAAGGGAATGGAATGGAATGGAATGGAATGGAATGGAATGGAATCAACCCGAGTACAATGGAATGGATTGGAATGGAATGGAATATAATGTAATGGAATGGAATGGAATCGAATGGAATCGAATGGAATGGAATGGAATGGAATGGAATCGAATGGAATCGAATGGAATCGAATGGAATGGAACGGAATGGAATGGAATGGAATGGAATCGAATGGAATGGAATGGAATGGAACGGAATCGAATGGAATGGAATGGAAAGGAATGGAATGGAACGGAATGGAATGGAATGGAATGGAATGGAATCAACCCGAGTAGAACGGAATGGAATGGAATGGAATGGAATGGAAAGGAATGGAATGGAATGGAATGGAATGGAATCGAATGGAATCGAATGGAATCGAATGGAATGGAATGGAATGGAATGGAATCAACCCGAGTAGAACGGAATGGAAGGGAATGGAATGGAATGGAATGGAATGGAATGGAATGGAATGGAAACGAATGGAATCGAATGGAATCGAATGGAATCGAATGGAATGGAGTGGAATAGAATGGAATCAACCCGAGTAGAATGGAATGGAATGGAACGGAACGGAATGGAACGGAACGGAACGGAACCGAATGGAATGGAGTGAAATGGAATGGAATCGAATGGAATCGAACGGAACCGAATGGAATGGAAAGAAGGGAACGGAATGGAATGGAATGGAATGGAATGGAATGGAATCAACCCGAGTAGAACGGAATGGAAGGGAATGGAATGGAATGGAATGGAATGGAATGGAATGGAATGGAATGGAATGGAAACGAATGGAATCGAATGGAATCGAATGGAATCGAATGGAATGGAGTGGAATAGAATGGAATCAACCCGAGTAGAATGGAATGGAATGGAACGGAACGGAATGGAACGGAACGGAACGGAACCGAATGGAATGGAGTGAAATGGAATGGAATCGAATGGAATCGAACGGAACCGAATGGAATGGAAAGAAGGGAACGGAATGGAATGGAATGGAATGGAATGGAATGGAATAAACCCGAGTAGAATGGAATGGATTGGAATGGAATGGAATGTTATGGAATGGAATGGAATGGAATGGAATTCAATAGAATAGAATGGAATGGAATGGAATGGAATGGAATGGAATGGAATGGAATGGAATGGAATCGAATGGAATCGAATGGAATCGAATGGAATGGAGTGGAATAGAATGGAATCAACCCGAATAGAACGGAACGGAATGGAACGGAACGGAACGGAATGGAATGGAGTGAAATGGAATGGAATCGAATGGAATCGAAAGGAACCGAATGGAATGGAATGGAAGGGAATGGAATGGAATTGAATGGAATGGAATGGATTGGAATCAACCCGAGTAGAATGGAATGGATTGGAATGGAATGGAATGGAATCAAATGCAATGCAATGGAATGGAATGGAATGGAATGGAATGGAATGGAACGGAATGGACCCGAGTAGAACGGAATGGAATGGAATGGAATGGAATGGAATGGAATGGAATGGAATGGAACGGAATGGACCCGAGTAGAACGGAATGGAATGGAATGGAATGGAATGGAATGGAATGGAATGAACCGGAGTAGAACGGAATGGAATGGAATGGAATGGAATGGAATGGAATGGAATGGAATCGAATGGAACGGAATGGAATGGAATGGAATGGAATGGAATGGAATGGAATGGAATGGAATGGAATGGAATGGAATGGAATGGAATCGAATGGATTGGAATGGAATGGAATGGAATGGAATGGAATGGAATGGAATCAACCCGAGTAGAACGGAATGGAAGGGAATGGAATGGAATGGAATGGAATGGAATGGAATGGAATGGAAACGAATGGAATCGAATGGAATCGAATGTAATCGAATGGAATGGAGTGGAATAGAATGGAATCAACCCGAGTAGAATGGAATGGAATGGAACGGAACGGAATGGAACGGAACGGAACGGAACCGAATGGAATGGAGTGAAATGGAATGGAATCGAATGGAATCGAACGGAACCGAATGGAATGGAAAGAAGGGAACGGAATGGAATGGAATGGAATGGAATGGAATGGAATCAACCCGAGTAGAACGGAATGGAAGGGAATGGAATGGAATGGAATGGAATGGAATGGAATGGAATGGAATGGAATGGAAACGAATGGAATCGAATGGAATCGAATGGAATCGAATGGAATGGAGTGGAATAGAATGGAATCAACCCGAGTAGAATGGAATGGAATGGAACGGAACGGAATGGAACGGAACGGAACGGAACCGAATGGAATGGAGTGAAATGGAATGGAATCGAATGGAATCGAACGGAACCGAATGGAATGGAAAGAAGGGAACGGAATGGAATGGAATGGAATGGAATGGAATGGAATAAACCCGAGTAGAATGGAATGGATTGGAATGGAATGGAATGTTATGGAATGGAATGGAATGGAATGGAATTCAATAGAATAGAATGGAATGGAATGGAATGGAATGGAATGGAATGGAATGGAATGGAATGGAATCGAATGGAATCGAATGGAATCGAATGGAATGGAGTGGAATAGAATGGAATCAACCCGAATAGAACGGAACGGAATGGAACGGAACGGAACGGAATGGAATGGAGTGAAATGGAATGGAATCGAATGGAATCGAAAGGAACCGAATGGAATGGAATGGAAGGGAATGGAATGGAATTGAATGGAATGGAATGGATTGGAATCAACCCGAGTAGAATGGAATGGATTGGAATGGAATGGAATGGAATCAAATGCAATGCAATGGAATGGAATGGAATGGAATGGAATGGAATGGAACGGAATGGACCCGAGTAGAACGGAATGGAATGGAATGGAATGGAATGGAATGGAATGGAATGAACCGGAGTAGAACGGAATGGAATGGAATGGAATGGAATGGAATGGAATGGAATGGAATCGAATGGAACGGAATGGAATGGAATGGAATGGAATGGAATGGAATGGAATGGAATGGAATGGAATGGAATGGAATCGAATGGATTGGAATGGAATGGAATGGAATGGAATGGAATTGAATGGAATGGTATCGAAAGGAATGGAATGGAATGGAATGGAATGGAATGGAATGGAATGGAATGGAATGGAATGGAATGGAATCGAATGGATTGGAATGGAATGGAATGGAATGGAATGGAATTGAATGGAATGGTATCGAAAGGAATGGAATGGAATGGAATGGAATGGAATGGAATTCAATGGAATATAATGGAATGGAATGGAATGGAATGGAATGGAATGGAATGGAATGGATTGGAATGGAATCAACACGAGTAGAACGGAATGGAAAGGAATGGAATGGAATGGAATGGAATGGAATTCAATGGAAAAAATGAAATGGAATGGAATGGAATGGAATGGAATGGAATGGAATGGAATCGAATGGAATCGAATGGAATCGAATGGAATGGAGTGGAATAGAATGGAATCAACCCGAGTAGAACGGAATGGAATGGAACGGAACGGAACGGAATGGAACGGAACGGAACGGAACCGAATGGAATGGAGTGAAATGGAATGGAATCGAATGGAATCGAATGGCACCGAATGGAATGGAAAGAAGGGAATGGAAAGGAATGGAATGAAATGGAATGGAATGGAATCAACCCGAGTAGAATGGAATGGATTGGAATGGAATGGAATGGAATGGAATGGAATTCAATAGAATAGAATGGAATGGAATGGAATGGAATGGAATCGAATGGAATCGAATGGAATCGAATGGAATGGAGTGGAATAGAATGGAATCAACCTGAATAGAACGGAACGGAAAGGAACGGAACGGAACGGAACGGAATGGAATTGAGTGAAATGGAATGGAATCGAATGGAATCGAAAGGAACCGAATGGAATGGAATGGAAGGGAATGGAATGGAATGGAATGGAATGGAATGGAATGGAATCAACCCGAGTAGAATGGAATGGATTGGAATGGAATCGAATGGAATGGAATGGAATGGAATGGAATGGAATGGAATGGAATGGAATTCAATGGAATGGAATGGGATGGAATGTAATGGAATGGAATGGAATGAACCCGATTTGAACGGAATGGAATGGAATGGGATGGAATGGAATGGAATGGAATGGAATTGGATGGAATGGAATGGAATGGAATGGAATGGAATGGAATGGAATGGAATTGATTCGAATGGAATGGAATGGAATGGAATGGAATGGAATGGTATCGAAAGGAATGGAATGGAATGGAATGCAATGGAATGGAATGGAATGGAATGGAATGGAATGGAATGGAATCCACCCGAGTAGAATGGAGTGGATTGGAATGGAATGGAATGGAATGGAATGGAATTCAATGGAATAGAATGAAATGGAATGGAATGGAATTGAATGGAATGGAATGGAATAGAATGGAATCGGATGGAATGGAGTGGAATGGAATGGAATGGAATGGAATGGAATGGAATGGAATCAACCCGAGTAGAACGGAATGGAATGGAATGGAATGGAATGGAATGGAATGGAACGGAACGGAATGGAATGGAATGGAATGGAATGGAATGGAATGGAATGGAATGGAATTCAATGGAATAGAATGGAATGGAATGGAATAGAATGGAATGGAATGGAATTGAATCGAATGGAATGGAATGGAATGGAATGCAATGGAATGGAATGGAATGGAATCAATCCGAGTAGAACGGAATGGATTGGAATGGAAAGGAATGGAATGGAATGGAATGGAATGAATGGAATGGAATGGAATGGAATGGAATCGAATGGAATCGAATGGAATCGAATGGAATGGAACGGAATGGAATGGAATGGAATGGAATGGAATGGAATGGAATGGAATGGAATGGAATGGAATGGAATGGAATGGAATGGAATTCAATGGAATGGAATGGGATGGAATGGAATGGAATGGAATGGAATGAACCCGATTTGAACGGAATGGAATGGAATGGGATGGAATGGAATGGAATGGAATGGAATGGAATGGAATGGAATGGAATGGAATTGATTCGAATGGAATGGAATGGAATGGAATGGAATGGAATGGAATGGAATGGTATCGAAAGGAATGGAATGGAATGGAATGCAATGGAATGGAATGGAATGGAATGGAATGGAATGGAATGGAATGGAATGGAATGGAATCCACCCGAGTAGAATGGAGTGGATTGGAATGGAATGGAATGGAATGGAATGGAATGGAATTCAATGGAATAGAATGAAATGGAATGGAATGGAATTGAATGGAATGGAATGGAATAGAATGGAATCGGATGGAATGGAGTGGAATGGAATGGAATGGAATGGAATGGAATGGAATGGAATGGAATGGAATCGAATGGAATGGAATGGAATGGAATGGAATGGAATGGAATGGAATCAACCCGAGTAGAACGGAATGGAATGGAATGGAATGGAATGGAATGGAATGGAACGGAACGGAATGGAATGGAATGGAATGGAATGGAATGGAATGGAATGGAATTCAATGGAATAGAATGGAATGGAATGGAATAGAATGGAATGGAATGGAATTGAATCGAATGGAATGGAATGGAATGGAATGCAATGGAATGGAATGGAATGGAATCAATCCGAGTAGAACGGAATGGATTGGAATGGAAAGGAATGGAATGGAATGGAATGGAATGAATGGAATGGAATGGAATGGAATGGAATCGAATGGAATCGAATGGAATCGAATGGAATGGAACGGAATGGAATGGAATGGAATGGAATCGAATGGAATGGAATGGAATCGAATGGAATGGAATGGAAAGGAATGGAATGGAATGGAATGGAATGGAATGGAATGGAATGGAATGGAATGGAATGGAATGGAATGGAATCAAACTGAGTAGAACGGAATGGAATGGAATGGAATGGAATGGAATGGAATGGAATGGAATGGAATGGAATGGAATGGAATTCAATGGAATATAATGGAATGGAATGGAATGGAATTCAATGGAATATAATGGAATGGAATGGAATGGAATGGAATTGAATGGAATGGAATGGAATGGAATGGAATGGAATGGAATGGAATGGAATGGATTGGAATGGATTGGAATGGAATAAACACGAGTAGAACGGAATGGAATGGAATGGAAAGGAATGGAATGGAATGGAATGGAATGGAATGGAATGTAATGTAATGGAATGGAATTGAATGGAATCGAATGGAATCGAATGGAATGGAATGGAATGGAATGGAATCGAATGGAATGGAACGGAACGGAATGGAATGGAATGGAATGGAATGGAATGGAATGGAATGGAATGGAATTCAATGGAATAGAATGGAATGGAATGAAATGGAATGGAATCAACCCGAGAAGAATGGAATGGATTGTAATGGAATGGAATGGAATGGAATGGAATGGAATGGAATGGAATGGAATCGAATGGAATGGAATGGAATGGAATGGAATGGAATGGAATGGAATGGAATGGAAGGGAATCAACCCGAGTAGAACGGAATGGAATGGAATGGAATGGAATGGAATGGAATGGAATGGAATGGAATGGAATTCAATAGAATATAATGGAATGGAATGGAATGGAATGGAATGGAATGCAATGGAATGGAATGGAATGGATTGGAATGGAATCAACACGAGTAGAACGGAATGGAATGGAATGGAAAGGAATGGAATGGAATGGAATGGAATGGAATGTAATGGAATGGAATGGAATCGAATGGAATCGAATTGAATCGAATGGAATGGAATGGAAGGGAATGGAATGGAATGGAATGGAATGGAATGGAATCAACCCGAGTAGAATGGAATGGATTGGAATGGAATGGAATGGAATGGAATGGAATGGAATCGAATGGAATCGAATGGAACCGAATGGAATGGAATGGAAGGGAATGGAATGGAATGGAATGGAATGGAATGGAATCAACCCGAGTAGAATGGAATGGATTGGAATGGAATGGAATGGAATGGAATGGAATGGAATGGAATTCAATGGAATAGAATGGAATGGAATGGAATGGAATGGAATGGAATGGAATGGAATGAAATGGAATGGAATCGAATGGAATCGAATGGAATGGAATGGAATGGAATGGAATCAACCCGAGTAGAACGGAATGGAATGGAATGGAATGGAATGGAATGGAACGGAATGGAATGGAATGGAATGGAATGGAATTCAATGGAATGGAATGGAATGGAATGGAATGGAATGGAATGGAATGGAATGGAATCGAATGGAATCGAATGGAATGGAATGGAATGGAATGGAATTCAATGGAATAGAATGGAATGGAATGGAATGGAATGGAATGGAATGGAATGCAATGAAATGGAAAGGAATGGAATGGAATCGAATGGAATGGACTGGAATGAAATGGAAAGGAATGGAATAGACTGGAATGGAATGGAATGGAATCAACACGAGTAGAATAGAATGGATTGGAATGGAATGGAATGGAATGGAATGGAATGGAATTCAATGGAATAGAATGAAATGGAATGGAATGGAATTGAATGGAATGGAATGGAATAGAATGGAATCGGATGGAATGGAGTGGAATGGAATGGAATGGAATGGAATGGAATGGAATGGAATGGAATGGAATGGAATGGAATGGAATGGAATGGAATCAACCCGAGTAGAACGGAATGGAATGGAATGGAATGGAATGGAATGGAACGGAACGGAACGGAACGGAATGGAATGGAATGGAATGGAATGGAATGGAATGGAATGGAATGGAATGGAATGGAATTCAATGGAATAGAATGGAATGGAATGGAATAGAATGGAATGGAATGGAATTGAATCGAATGGAATGGAATGGAATGGAATGCAATGGAATGGAATGGAATGGAATCAATCCGAGTAGAACGGAATGGATTGGAATGGAAAGGAATGGAATGGAGTGGAATGGAATGAATGGAATGGAATGGAATGGAATGGAATCGAATGGAATCGAACGGAATGGAACGGAATGGAATGGAATGGAATGGAATCGAATGGAATGGAATGGAATGGAATGGAATCGAATGGAATGGAATGGAAAGGAATGGAATGGAATGGAATGGAATGGAATGGAATGGAATGGAATCAAACCGAGTAGAACGGAATGGAATGGAATGGAAAGGAATGGAATGGAATGGAATGGAATGGAATGGAATGGAATGGGATGGAATTCAATGGAATATAATGGAATGGAATGGAATGGAATTCAATGGAATATAATGGAATGGAATGGAATGGAATGGAATGGAATGGAATGGAATGGAATGGAATGGAATGGAATGGAATGGAATGGAATGGAATGGAATGGAATGGATTGGAATGGAATCAACACGAGTAGAACGGAATGGAATGGAATGGAAAGGAATGGAATGGAATGGAATGGAATGGAATGGAATGGAATGGAATGGAATGTAATGGAATGGAATCGAATGGAATCGAATGGAATCGAATGGAATGGAATGGAATGGAATGGAATCGAATGGAATGGAACGGAACGGAATGGAATGGAATGGAATGGAATGGAATGGAATGGAATGGAATGGAATCGAATGGAATGGAATGGAATGGAATGGAATGGAATGGAATGGAATGGAATGGAATGGAATGGAATGGAATCAACCCGAGTAGAACGGAATGGAATGGAATGGAATGGAATGGAATGGAATGGAATGGAATGGAATGGAATGGAATTCAATAGAATATAATGGAATGGAATGGAATGGAATGGAATGGAATGGAATGGAATGGAATGGATTGGAATGGAATCAACACGAGTAGAACGGAATGGAATGGAATGGAAAGGAATGGAATGGAATGGAATGGAATGGAATGGAATGTAATGGAATGGAATGGAATCGAATGGAATCGAATTGAATCGAATGGAATGGAATGGAAGGGAATGGAATGGAATGGAATGGAATGGAATGGAATCAACCCGAGTAGAATGGAATGGATTGGAATGGAATGGAATGGAATGGAATGGAATGGAATGGAATGGAATGGAATCGAATGGAATCGAATGGAACCGAATGGAATGGAATGGAAGGGAATGGAATGGAATGGAATGGAATGGAATGGAATGGAATGGAATCAACCCGAGTAGAATGGAATGGATTGGAATGGAATGGAATGGAATGGAATGGAATGGAATGGAATGGAATCGAATGGAATCGAATGGAATCGAATGGAATGGAATGGAATGGAATGGAATCAACCCGTGTAGAACGGAATGGAATGGAATGGAATGGAATGGAATGGAACGGAATGGAACGGAATGGAATGGAATGGAATTCAATGGAATAGAATGGAATGGAATGGAATGGAATGGAATGGAATGGAATGGAATGGAATGGAATGGAATGGAATGGAATGGAATGGAATTCAATGGAATGGAAGGGGATGGAATGGAATGGAATGGAATGGAATGAACCCGATTTGAACGGAATGGAATGGAATGGGATGGAATGGAATGGAATGGAATGGAATGGAATGGAATGGAATGGAATGGAATTGATTCGAATGGAATGGAATGGAATGGAATGGAATGGAATGGTATCGAAAGGAATGGAATGGAATGGAATGCAATGGAATGGAATGGAATGGAATGGAATGGAATGGAATGGAATGGAATGGAATGGAATGGAATCAACCCGAGTAGAATGGAGTGGATTGGAATGGAATGGAATGGAATGGAATGGAATTCAATGCAGTAGAATGAAATGGAATGGAATGGAATTGAATGGAATGGAATGGAATAGAATGGAATCGGATGGAATGGAGTGGAATGGAATGGAATGGAATGGAATGGAATGGAATGGAATCAACCCGAGTAGAACGGAATGGAATGGAATGGAATGGAATGGAACGGAACGGAACGGAACGGAACGGAATGGAATGGAATGGAATGGAATGGAATTGAATGGAATGGAATGGAATGGAATTCAATGGAATAGAATGGAATGGAATGGAATAGAATGGAATGGAATGGAATTGAATCGAATGGAATGGAATGGAATGGAATGCAATGGAATGGAATGGAATGGAATCAATCCGAGTAGAACGGAATGGATTGGAATGGAAAGGAATGGAATGGAATGGAATGGAATGAATGGAATGGAATGGAATGGAATGGAATCGAATGGAATCGAATGGAATCGAATGGAATGGAACGGAATGGGATGGAATGGAATGGAATGGAATGGAATGGAATGGAATGGAATGGAATGGAATCAACCCGAGTAGAACGGAATGGAATGGAATGGAATGGAATGGAATGGAATGGAATGGAATGGAATTCAATGGAATATAATGGAATGGAATGGAATGGAATGGAATGGAATGGAATGGAATGGATTGGAATGGAATCAACACGAGTAGAACGGAATGGAATGGAATGCAAAGGAATGGAATGGAATGGAATGGAATGGAATGGAATGGAATGGAATGGAATGGAATGGAATGGAATGGAATGGAATCAACCCGAGTAGAATGGAATGGATTGGAATGGAATGGAATGGAATGGAATGGAATCGAATGGAATCGAATGGAATCGAATGGAACCGAATGGAATGGAATGGAAGGGAATGGAATGGAATGGAATGGAATGGAATGGAATCAACCCGAGTAGAGTGGAATGGATTGGAATGGAATGGAATGGAATGGAATGGAATGGAATGGAATGGAATGGAATCGAATGGAATCGAATGGAATGGAATGGAATGGAATTGAATAAACCCGAGTAGAACGGAATGGAATGGAATGGAATGCAATGGAATGGAATGGAATGGAACGGAATGGAATGGAATGGAATGGAATGGAATTCAATTGAATAGAATGGAATGGAATGGAATGGAATGGAATGGAATGGAATGGAATCGAATGGAATCGAATGGAATCGAATGGAATGGAATGGAATAGAATGGAATCAACCCGAGTAGAAAGGAATGGAATGGAATGGAATGGAATGGAATGGAATGGAATGGAATGGAATGGAATGGAATCGAATGGAATCGAATGGAATGGAATGGAATGGAATGGAATCAACCCGAGTAGAACGGAATGGAATGGAATGGAATGGAATGGAATGGAACGGAATGGAACGGAATGGAATGGAATGGAATTCAATGGAATAGAATGGAATGGAATGGAATGGAATGGAATCGAATGGAATCGAATGGAATCGAATGGAATGGAATGGAATAGAATGGAATCAACCCGAGTAGAAAGGAATGGAATGGAATGGAATGGAATGGAATGGAATGGAATGCAATGAAATGGAAAGGAATGGAATGGAATCGAATGGAATGGACTGGAATGAAATGGAAAGGAATGGAATAGACTGGAATGCAATGGAATGGAATCAACACGAGTAGAATGGAATGGATTGGAATGGAATGGAATGGAATCGAATGGAATCAAATGGAACCGAATGGAATGGAATGGAAGGGAATGGAATGGAATGGAATGGATTGGAATGGAATCAACCCGAGTACAATGGAATGGATTGGAATGGAATGGAATATAATGTAATGGAATGGAATGGAATCGAATGGAATGGAATGGAATGGAATGGAATGGAATGGAATGGAATGGAATCAAATGGAATGGAATGGAATGGAATGGAATGGAATGGAATGGAATGGAATGGAATGGAATCAACCCGAGTAGAATGGAATGGATTGGAATGGAATGGAATGGAATGGAATGGAATGGAATAGAATGGAATGGAATGGAATGGAATGGAATGGAATGGAATGGAATGGAATGGAATGGAATGGAACGGAATTCAATGGAATGGAATGGGATGGAATGGAATGGAATGGAATGGAATGAACCCGATTTGAACGGAATGGAATGGAATGGGATGGAATGGAATGGAATGGAATGGAATGGAATGGAATGGAATGGAATGGAATTGATTCGAATGGAATGGAATGGAATGGAATGGAATGGAATGGTATCGAAAGGAATGGAATGGAATGGAATGCAATGGAATGGAATGGAATGGAATGGAATGGAATGGAATGGAATGGAATTCAATCAACCCGAGTAGAATGGAGTGGATTGGAATGGAATGGAATGGAATGGAATGGAATTCAATGGAATAGAATGAAATGGAATGGAATGGAATTGAATGGAATGGAATGGAATAGAATGGAATCGGATGGAATGGAGTGGAATGGAATGGAATGGAATGGAATGGAATGGAATGGAATGGAATGGAATGGAATCAACCCGAGTAGAACGGAATGGAATGGAATGGAATGGAACGGAACGGATCGGAACGGAACGGAATGGAATGGAATGGAATGGAATGGAATGGAAATGAATGGAATGGAATGGAATGGAATTCAATGGAATAGAATGGAATGGAATGGAATAGAATGGAATGGAATGGAATTGAATCGAATGGAATGGAATGGAATGGAATGCAATGGAATGGAATGGAATGGAATCAATCCGAGTAGAACGGAATGGATTGGAATGGAAAGGAATGGAATGGAATGGAATGGAATGAATGGAATGGAATGGAATGGAATGGAATCGAATGGAATCGAATGGAATCGAATGGAATGGAACGGAATGGAATGGAATGGAATGGAATCGAATGGAATGGAATGGAATGGAATGGAATGGAATGGAATGGAATGGAATGGAATGGAATGGAATGGAATGGAATGGAATCAACCCGAGTAGAACGGAATGGAATGGAATGGAATGGAATGGAATGGAATGGAATTCAATGGAATATAATGGAATGGAATGGAATGGAATGGAATGGAATGGAATGGAATGGATTGGAATGGAATCAACACGAGTAGAACGGAATGGAATGGAATGCAAAGGAATGGAATGGAATGGAATGGAATGGAATGTAATGGAATGGAATGGAATGGAATGGAATCGAATGGAATGGAATGGAATGGAATGGAATGGAATGGAATCGAATGGAATGGAATGGAATGGAATGGAATCAACCCGAGTAGAATGGAATGGATTGGAATGGAATGGAATGGAATGGAATGGAATGGAATGGAATGGAATCGAATGGAATCGAATGGAACCGAATGGAATGGAATGGAAGGGAATGGAATGGAATGGAATGGAATGGAATGGAATCAACCCGAGTAGAGTGGAATGGATTGGAATGGAATGGAATGGAATGGAATGGAACGGAATGGAATGGAATGGAATGGAATGGAATTCAATTGAATAGAATGGAATGGAATGGAATGGAATGGAATGGAATGGAATGGAATGGAATCGAATGGAATCGAATGGAATCGAATGGAATGGAATGGAATAGAATGGAATCAACCCGAGTAGAAAGGAATGGAATGGAATGGAATGGAATGGAATCGAATGGAATGGAAAGGAATCGAAAGGAATGGAAAGGAATGGAATGGACGCGAGTAGATCGGAATGGAATGGAATGGAATGGAATGGAATGGAATTTAATGGAATGGAAAGGAATGAACCCGAGTAGAACGGAATAGAATGGAATGGAATGGAATGGAATTGAATGGAATCAACCCGAGTAGAACGGAATGGAATGGAATGGAATGGAATGGAATGGAATGGAATGGAATGGAATGGAATGGAATGGAATGGAATGGAATGGAATGGAATGGAATGGAATGGAATGGAATGGAATTCAATGGAATAGAATGGAATGGAATGGAATAGAATGGAATGGAATGGAATTGAATCGAATGGAATGGAATGGAATGGAATGGAATGGAATGGAATGGAATTCAATGGAATATAATGGAATGGAATGGAATGGCATGGAATGGATTGGCATGGAATGGAATCAACACGAGTAGAACGGAATGGAAAGGAATGGAATGGAATGGAATGGAATGGAATGGAATGGAATGGAATGGAATGGAATCGAATGGAATCGAATGGAATCGAATGGAATGGAATGGAATGGAATCGAATGGAATGGAACGGAATGGAATGGAATGGAATGGAATGGAATGGAATGGAATGGAATGGAATGGAATTCAATGGAATAGAATGGAATGGAATGAAATGGAATGGAATCAACCCGACAAGAATGGAATGGATTGTAATGGAATGGAATGGAATGGAATGGAATGGAATGGAATGGAATGGAATGGAATCAACCCGAGTAGAACGGAATGGAATGGAATGGAATGGAATGGAACGGAACGGAACGGAACGGAACGGAACGGAACGGAATGGAATGGAATGGAATGGAATGGAATGGAATGGAATTCTATGGAATAGAATGGAATGGAATGGAATAGAATGGAATGGAATGGAATTGAATCGAATGGAATGGAATGGAATGGAATGCAATGGAATGGAATGGAATGGAATCAATCCGAGTAGAACGGAATGGATTGGAATGGAAAGGAATGGAATGGAATGGAATGGAATGAATGGAATGGAATGGAATGGAATGGAATCGAATGGAATCGAATGGAATCGAATGGAATGGAACGGAATGGAATGGAATGGAATGGAATCGAATGGAATGGAATGGAATGGAATGGAATCGAATGGAATGGAATGGAATGGAATGGAATGGAATGGAATGGAATGGATTGGAATGGAATCAACACGAGTAGAACGGAATGGAAAGGAATGGAATGGAATGGAATGGAATGGAATGGAATGGAATGTAATGGAATGTAATGTAATGGAATGGAATCGAATGGAATCGAATGGAATCGAATGGAATGGAATGGAATGGAATGGAATCGAATGGAATGGAACGGAATGGAATGGAATGGAATGGAATGGAATGGAATGGAATGGAATTCAATGGAATAGAATGGAATGGAATGGAATGGAATGGAATGGAGTGGAATCGAATGGAATCGAATGGAATCGAATGGAATCGAATGGAATGGAGTGGAATAGAATGGAATCAACCCGAGTAGAACGGAATGGAATGGAACGGAACGGAACGGAACGGAACGGAACGGAACGGAACGGAACGGAACCGAATGGAATGGAGTGAAATGGAATGGAATCGAATGGAATCGAATGGCACCGAATGGAATGGAAAGAATGGAATGGATTGGAATGGAATGGAATGGAACGGAATGGAATTCAATAGAATAGAATGGAATGGAATGGAATGGAATGGAATGGAATGGAATCGAATGGAATCGAATGGAATGGACTGGAATAGAATGGAATCAACCTGAATAGAACGGAACGGAACGGAACGGAACGGAACGGAATGGAATTGAGTGAAATGCAATGGAATCGAATGGAATCAAAAGGAACCGAATGGAATGGAATGGAAGGGAATGGAATGGAATGGAATGGAATGGAATGGATTGGAATGGAATGGAATGGAATGGAATGGAATGGAATGGAATGGAATAGAATGGAATGGAATGGAATGGAATGGAATGGAATGGAATGGAATGGAATTCAATGGAATTCAATGGAATGGAATGGAATGGAATGAACCCGAGTTGAACGGAATGGAATGGAATGGGATGGAATGGAATGGAATGGAATGGAATGGAATGGAATGGAATGGAATGGAATGGAATGGAATGGAATTGATTCGAATGGAAAGGAATGGAATGGAATGGAATGGAATGGTATCGAAAGGAATGGAATGGAATGGAATGCAATGGAATGGAATGGAATGGAATGGAATGGAATTGAATGGAATGGAATGGAATCAACCCGAGTAGAATGGAGTGGATTGGAATGGAATGGAATGGAATGGAATGGAATTCAATGGAATAGAATGAAATGGAATGGAATGGAATTGAATGGAATGGAATGGAATAGAATGGAATCGGATGGAATGGAGTGGAATGGAATGGAATGGAATGGAATGGAATGAAATGGAATGGAATCGAATGGAATGGAATGGAATGGAATGGAATGGAATGGAATGGAATGGAATCAACCCGAGTAGAACGGAATGGAATGGAATGGAATGGAATGGAATGGAATGGAATGGAATGGAATGGAATGGTATGGAATTCTATGGAATAGAATGGAATGGAATGGAATAGAATGGAATGGAATGGAATTGAATCGAATGGAATGGAATGGAATGGAATGCAATGGAATGGAATGGAAAGGAATCAATCCGAGTAGAACGGAATGGATTGGAATGGAAAGGAATGGAATGGAATGGAATGGAATGGAATGGAATTCAATGGAATATAATGGAATGGAATGGAATGGAATGGAATGGAATGGAATGGAATGGAATGGATTGGAATGGAATCAACACGAGTAGAACGGAATGGAATGGAATGGAAAGGAATGGAAAGGAATGGAATGGAATGGAATGGAATGGAATGGAATGGAATGGAATGGAATGGAATCAACCCGAGCAGAATGGAATGGATTGGAATGGAATGGAATGGAATGGAATGGAATGGAATGGAATGGAATCGAATGGAATCGAATGGAACCGAATGGAATGGAATGGAAGGGAATGGAATGGAATGGAATGGAATGGAATGGAATGGAATCAACCCGAGTAAAATGGAATGGATTGGAATGGAATGGAATGGAATGGAATGGAATGGAATGGAATCGAATGGAATCGAATGGAATCGAATGGAATGGAATGGAATGGAATGGAATCAACCCGAGTAGAACGGAATGGAATGGAATGGAATGGAATGGAATGGAATGGAATGGAACGGAATGGAATGGAATGGAATGGAATGGAATTCAATGGAATAGAGTGGAATGGAATGGAATGGAATGGAATGGAATGGAATGGAATCGAATGGAATCGAATGGAATCGAACGGAATGGAATGGAATAGAATGGAATCAACCCGAGTAGAAAGGAATGGAATGGAATGGAATGGAATGGAATGGAATGGAATGGAATGCAATGAAATGGAAAGGAATGGAATGGAATCGAATGGAATGGACTGGAATGAAATCGAAAGGAATGGAATAGACTGGAATGGAATGGAATGGAATCAAATGGAACCGAATGGAATGGAATGGAAGGGAATGGAATGGAATGGAATGGAATGGAATGGAATCAACCCGAGTACAATGGAATGGATTGGAATGGAATGGAATATAATGTAATGGAATGGAATGGAATCGAATGGAATCGAATGGAATGGAATGGAATGGAATGGAATGGAATGGAATGGAATCAACCCGAGTAGAACGGAATGGAATGGAATGGAATGGAATGGAATGGAATGGAATGGAATGGAATGGAATGGAATGGAATGAAGTGGAGTGGAGTGGAGTGGAATGGAATGGAATGGAATGGAATGGAATGGAATTCAATGGAATAGAATGGAATGGAATGGAAGGGAATGGAATAAACTCGAGTAGAAAGGAATGGAATGGAATGGAATGGAATGGAATGGAATGGAATGCAATGAAATGGAATGGAATGGAATCGAATGGAATGGACAGGAATGAAATGGAATGGAATGGAATGGAATGGAATGGAATGGAATGGAATGGAATGGAATGCAATCAACCCGAGTAGAATGGAATGGATTGGAATGGAATGGAATGGAATGGAATCGAATGGAATGGAATGGAATCGAATGGAATGGAAAGGAATGGAATGGACGCGAGTAGAACGGAATGGAATGGAATGGAATGGAATGGAATGGAATGGAATGGAATGGAATGGAATGGAATGGAATGGAATGAACCCGAGTAGAACGGAATGGAATGGAATGGAATGGAATGGAATGGAATGGAATTTAATGGAATGGAATGGAAAGGAATGGAATGGAATGGAATCAACCCGAGTAGAATGGAATGGGTAGGAATGGAATGGAATGGAATGGAACGTAATTCAATAGAATAGAATGGAAGGGAATGGAAAGGAATGGAATGGAATGTAATGGAATGGAATGGAATCGAATGGAATCGAATGGAATCGAACGGAATGGAGTGGAATAGAATGGAATCAACCCGAATAGAACGGAACGGAACGGAACGGAACGGAACGGAACGGAACGGAATGGAATGGAGTGAAATGGAATGGAATCAAATGGAATCGAATGGAACCGAATGGAATGGAATGGAAGGGAATGGAATGCAGTGGAATGGAATGGAATGGAATGGAATCAACCCGAGTAGAATGGAATGGACTGGAATGGAATGGAATGGAATGGAATGGAATGGAATGGAATGGAATCAACCCGAGTAGAATGGAATGGAATGGAATGGAATGGAATGGAATGGAATGGAATGGAATGGAATGGAATGGAATTCAATGGAATGGAATTCAATGGAATAGAATGGAATGGAATGGAATGGAATGGAATGGAATGAACCCGAGTAGAACGGAATGGAATGGAATGGAATGGAATGGAATGGAATGGAATGGAATGGAATGGAATGGAATCGAATGGAATCGAATGGAATGGAATGGAATGGAATGGAATGGAATCGAATGGAATGGAATGGAATGGAATCGAATGGAATGGAATGGAATGGAATGGAATGGAATGGAATGGAATGGAATGGAATGGAATGGAATGGAATCAACCCGAGTAGATTGGAATGGATTGGAATGGAATGAAATGGAATGGAATGGAATTCAATGGAAAAAATGAAATGGAATGGAATGGAATGGAATGGAATGGAATGGAATGGAATAGAATCGAATGGAATCGAATGGAATCGAATGGAATGGAGTTGAATAGAATGGAATCAACCCGAGTAGAATGGAATGGAATGGAACGGAACGGAACGGAACGGAACGGAACGGAACGGAACGGAATGGAGTGAAATGGAATGGAATCGAATGGAATCGAACGGAACCGAATGGAATGGAAAGAAGGGAACGGAATGGAATGGAATGGAATGGAATGGAATGGAATCAACCCGAGTAGAATGGAATGGATTGGAATGGAATGGAATGGAATGGAATGGAATGGAATGGAATGGAATTCAATAGAATAGAATGGAATGGAATGGAATGGAATGGAATGGAATGGAATCGAATCGAATGGAATCGAATGGAACCGAATGGAATGGAGTGGAATAGAATGGAATCAACCCGAATAGAACGGAACGGAACGGAACGGAACGGAACGGAATGGAAGGGAGTGAAATGGAATGGAATCGAATGGAATCGAAAGGAACCGAATGGAATGGAATGGAAGGGAATGGAATGGAATTGAATGGAATGGAATGGATTGGAATCAACCCGAGTAGAATGGAATGGATTGGAATGGAATGGAATGGAATCAAATGCAATGCAATGGAATGGAATGGAATGGAATGGAATGGAACGGAATGGACCCGAGTAGAACGGAATGGAATGGAATGGAATGGAATGGAATGGAATGAACCGGAGTAGAACGGAATGGAATGGAATGGAATGGAATGGAATGGAATGGAATGGAATCGAAAGGAATGGAATGGAATGGAATGGAATGGAATGGAATGGAATGGAATAGAATGGAATGGAATGGAATCAACACGAGTAGAATGGAATGGATTGGAATGGAATGGAATGGAATGGAATGGAATGGAATGGAATCGAATGGATTGGAATAGAGTGAAATGGAATGGAATGGAATGGAATAGAATGGAATGGAATGGAATGGAATGGAATCGAATGGAATCGAATGGAATCGAATGGAATGGAGTGGAAGAGAATGGGATCAACTCGAGTAGAACGGAATGGAATGGAACGGAATGGAACGGAATGGAACGGAATGGAACGGAACGGAATGGAATGAAGTGAAATGGAATGGAATCGAATGGAATCGAATGGAACCGAATGGAATGGAATGGAACGGAATGGAATGGAATGAACTGGAATGGAATGGAATCAACCCTAGTAGAATGTAATGGATTGGAATGGAATGGAATGGAATGGAATGGAATGGAATGGAATGGAATCGAATGGAATCGAATGGAATGGAATGGAATGGAGTGGAATGGAATGGAATCAACCCGAGTAGAAGGGAATGGAATGGAATGGAATGGAATGGAATGGAATGGAATGGAATGGAATGGAAAGGAATGGAATGGAATGGAATTCAATGGAATGGAATGGAATGGAATGGAATGGAATGGAATGGAATCGAATGGAATTGAATGGAATCGAATGGAATGGAATGGAATAGAATGTAATCAACCCGAGTATAACGGAATGGAATGGAATGGAATGGAATGGAATGGAATGGAATGGAATGGAATGGAATGGAATGGAATTCTATGGAATGGAATGGAATGGAATGGAATGGAATGGAATGGAATGGAATCAACCCGAGTAGAATGGAGTGGATTGGAATGGAATGGAATGGAATGGAATGGAATCAAATGGAATGGAATGGAATCGAATGGAATGGAAAGGAATGGAATGGACGCGAGTAGAACGGAATGGAATGGAATGGAATGGAATGGAATGGAATGGAATGGAATGGAATGGAATGGAATGGAATGAACCCGAGTAGAACGGAATGGAATGGAATGGAATGGAATGGAATGGAATGGAATGGAATTTAATGGAATGGAATGGAAAGGAATGGAATGGAATGGAATCAACCCGAGTAGAATGGAATGGGTAGGAATGGAATGGAATGGAATGGAAAGTAATTCAATAGAATAGAATGGAAGGGAATGGAAAGGAATGGAATGGAATGTAATGGAATGGAATGGAATCGAATGGAATCGAATGGAATCGAACGGAATGGAGTGGAATAGAATGGAATCAACCCGAATAGAACGGAACGGAACGGAACGGAACGGAACGGAACGGAATGGAATGGAGTGAAATGGAATGGAATCAAATGGAATCGAATGGAACCGAATGGAATGGAATGGAAGGGAATGGAATGCAGTGGAATGGAATGGAATGGAATGGAATCAACCCGAGTAGAATGGAATGGACTGGAATGGAATGGAATGGAATGGAATGGAATGGAATGGAATGCAATCAACCCGAGTAGAATGGAATGGAATGGAATGGAATGGAATGGAATGGAATGGAATGGAATGGAATGGAATGGAATTCAATGGAATGGAATTCAATGGAATAGAATGGAATGGAATGGAATGGAATGGAATGGAATGGAATGAACCCGAGTAGAATGGAATGGATTGGAATGGAATGGAATGGAATGGAATGGAATTCAATAGAATAGAATTGAATGGAATGGAATGGAATGGAATGGAATGGAATCGAAAGGAATCGAAAGGAATCGAATGGAATCGAATGGAATGGAGTGGAATAGAATGGAATCAACCTGAATAGAACGGAACGGAACGGAACGGAACGGAACGGAACGGAACGGAATGGAATTGAGTGAAATGGAATGGAATCGAATGGAATCGAAAGGAACCGAATGGAATGGAATGGAAGGGAATGGAATGGAATGGAATGGAATCAACCCGAGTAGAATGGAATGGATTGGAATGGAAAGGAATGGAATGGAATGGAATGGAATGGAATGGAATGGAATGGAATGGAATAGAATGGAATGGAATGGAATGGAATGGAATGGAATGGAATGGAATGGAATTCAATGGAATGGAATGGGATGGAATGGAATGGAATGGAATGGAATGAACCCGATTTGAACGGAATGGAATGGAATGGGATGGAATGGAATGGAATGGAATGGAATGGAATGGAATGGAATTGATTCGAATGGAATGGAATGGAATGGAATGGTATCGAAAGGAATGGAATGGAATGGAATGCAATGGAATGGAATGGAATGGAATGGAATGGAATGGAATGGAATCAACCCGAGTAGAATGGAGTGGATTGGAATGGAATGGAATGGAATGGAATGGAATTCAATGGAATAGAATGAAATGGAATGGAACGGAATTGAATGGAATGGAATGGAATAGAATGGAATCGGATGGAATGGAGTGGAATGGAATGGAATGGAATGGAATGGAATGGAATGGAATGGAATCGAATGGAATGGAATGGAATGGAATGGAATGGAATGGAATGGAATGGAATGGAATGGAATGGAATCAACCCGAGTAGAACGGAATGGAATGGAATGGAATGGAATGGAATGGAACAGAACGGAATGGAATGGAATGGAATGGAATGGAATGGAATGGAATTCAATTGAATAGAATGGAATGGAATGGAATAGAATGGAATGGAATGGAATTGAATCGAATGGAATGGAATGGAATGGAATGCAATGGAATGGAATGGAATGGAATCAATCCGAGTAGAACGGAATGGATTGGAATGGAAAGGAATGGAATGGAATGGAATGGAATGAATGGAATGGAATGGAATGGAATGGAATCGAATGGAATCGAATGGAATCGAATGGAATGGAACGGAATGGAATGGAATGGAATGGAATCGAATGGAATGGAATGGAATGGAATGGAATGGAATGGAATGGAATGGAATGGAATGGAATGGAATGGAATCAACCCGAGTAGAACGGAATGGAATGGAATGGAATGGAATGGAATGGAATGGAATGGAATGGAATGGAATGGAATGGAATGGAATGGAATTCAATGGAATATAATGGAATGGAATGGAATGGAATGGAATGGAATGGAATGGAATGGAATGGAATGGATTGGAATGGAATCAACACGAGTAGAACGGAATGGAATGGAATGGAAAGGAATGGAATGGAATGGAATGGAATGGAATGTAATGGAATGGAATGGAATGGAATCGAATGGAATCGAATGGAATCGAATGGAATTGAATGGAAGGGAATGGAATGGAATGGAATGGAATGGAATTGAATCAACCCGAGTAGAATGGAATGGATTGGAATGGAATGCAATGGAATGGAATGGAATGGAATGGAATGGAATCGAATGGAATCGAATGGAACCGAATGGAATGGAATGGAAGGGAATGGAATGGAATGGAATGGAATGGAATGGAATGGAATCAACCCGAGTAGAATGGAATGGAATGGAATGGAATGGAATGGAATGGAATGGAATGGAATGGAATGGAATCGAATGGAATCGTATGGAATCGAATGGAATGGAATGGAATCAACCCGAGTAGAACGGAATGGAATGGAAAGCAATGGAATGGAATGGAATGGAATGGAACGGAATGGAATGGAATGGAATGGAATGGAATTCAATGGAATAGAATGGAATGGAAAGGAATGCAATGAAATGGAAAGGAATGGAATGGAATCGAATGGAATGGACTGGAATAAAATGGAAAGGAATGGAATAGACTGGAATGGAATGGAATGGAATCAACACGAGTAGAATGGAATGGATTGGAATGCAATGGAATGGAATCGAATGGAATAAAATGGAACCGAATGGAATGGAATGGAAGGGAATGGAATGGAATGGAATGGAATGGAATGGAATCAACCCGAGTAAAATGGAATGGATTGGAATGGAATGGAATATAATGTAATGGAATGGAATGGAATCGAATGGAATGGAATGGAATGGAATGGAATGGAATGGAATCAAATGGAATGGAATGGAATGGAATGGAATGGAATGGAATGGAATGGAATGGAATGGAATGGAATGGAATGGAATGGAATGGAATCAACCCGAGTAGAATGGAATGGATTGGAATGGAATGGAATGGAATGGAATGGAATGGAATGGAATGGAATAGAATGGAATGGAATGGAATGGAATGGAATGGAATGGAATGGAATGGAATGGAATGGAATGGAATCGAATGGAATGGAATCGAATGGAATCGAATGGAATGGAATGGAATGGAATGGAATGGAATGGAATGGAATCGAATGGAATGGAATGGAATGGAATCGAATGGAATGGAATGGAATGGAATGGAATGGAATGGAATGGAATGGAATGGAATGGAATAGAATGGAATCAACCCGAGTAGATTGGAATGGATTGGAATGGAATGAAATGGAATGGAATGGAATTCAATGGAAAAAATGAAATGGAATGGAATGGAATGGAATGGAATGGAATGGAATGGAATAGAATCGAATGGAATCGAATGGAATCGAATGGAATGGAGTTGAATAGAATGGAATCAACCCGAGTAGAATGGAATGGAATGGAACGGAACGGAACGGAACGGAACGGAACGGAACGGAACGGAACGGAATGGAGTGAAATGGAATGGAATCGAATGGAATCGAACGGAACCGAATGGAATGGAAAGAAGGGAACGGAATGGAATGGAATGGAATGGAATGGAATGGAATCAACCCGAGTAGAATGGAATGGATTGGAATGGAATGGAATGGAATGGAATGGAATGGAATTCAATAGAATAGAATGGAATGGAATGGAATGGAATGGAATGGAATGGAATCGAATCGAATGGAATCGAATGGAACCGAATGGAATGGAGTGGAATAGAATGGAATCAACCCGAATAGAACGGAACGGAACGGAACGGAACTGAACGGAATGGAAGGGAGTGAAATGGAATGGAATCGAATGGAATCGAAAGGAACCGAATGGAATGGAATGGAAGGGAATGGAATGGAATTGAATGGAATGGAATGGATTGGAATCAACCCGAGTAGAATGGAATGGATTGGAATGGAATGGAATGGAATCAAATGCAATGCAATGGAATGGAATGGAATGGAATGGAATGGAACGGAATGGACCCGAGTAGAACGGAATGGAATGGAATGGAATGGAATGGAATGGAATGAACCGGAGTAGAACGGAATGGAATGGAATGGAATGGAATGGAATGGAATGGAATGGAATCGAAAGGAATGGAATGGAATGGAATGGAATGGAATGGAATGGAATGGAATAGAATGGAATGGAATGGAATCAACACGAGTAGAATGGAATGGATTGGAATGGAATGGAATGGAATGGAATGGAATGGAATGGAATCGAATGGATTGGAATAGAGTGAAATGGAATGGAATGGAATGGAATAGAATGGAATGGAATGGAATGGAATGGAATCGAATGGAATCGAATGGAATCGAATGGAATGGAGTGGAAGAGAATGGGATCAACTCGAGTAGAACGGAATGGAATGGAACGGAATGGAACGGAACGGAACGGAATGGAACGGAACGGAATGGAATGGAGTGAAATGGAATGGAATCGAATGGAATCGAATGGAACCGAATGGAATGGAATGGAACGGAATGGAATGGAATGAACTGGAATGGAATGGAATCAACCCTAGTAGAATGTAATGGATTGGAATGGAATGGAATGGAATGGAATGGAATGGAATGGAATCGAATGGAATCGAATGGAATCGAATGGAATGGAATGGAATGGAGTGGAATGGAATGGAATCAACCCGAGTAGAAGGGAATGGAATGGAATGGAATGGAATGGAATGGAATGGAATGGAATGGAATGGAAAGGAATTGAATGGAATGGAATTCAATGGAATGGAATGGAATGGAATGGAGTGGAATGGAATGGAATCAACCCGAGTAGAAGGGAATGGAATGGAATGGAATGGAATGGAATGGAATGGAATGGAATGGAATGGAAAGGAATTGAATGGAATGGAATTCAATGGAATGGAATGGAATGGAATGGAATGGAATGGAATGGAATCGAATGGAATTGAATGGAATCGAATGGAATGGAATGGAATAGAATGTAATCAACCCGAGTATAACGGAATGGAATGGAATGGAATGGAATGGAATGGAATGGAATGGAATGGAATGGAATGGAATGGAATGGAATGGAATTCTATGGAATGGAATGGAATGGAATGGAATGGAATGGAATCAACCCGAGTAGAATGGAATGGATTGGAATGGAATGGAATGGAATGGAATGGAATGGAATGGAATGGAATGGAATGGAATGGAATGGAATGGAATGGAATGAACCCGAGTAGAACGGAATGGAATGGAATGGAATGGAATGGAATGGAATGGAATGGAATTTAATGGAATGGAATGGAAAGGAATGGAATGGAATGGAATCAACCCGAGTAGAATGGAATGGGTAGGAATGGAATGGAATGGAATGGAAAGTAATTCAATAGAATAGAATGGAAGGGAATGGAAAGGAATGGAATGGAATGTAATGGAATGGAATGGAATCGAATGGAATCGAATGGAATCGAACGGAATGGAGTGGAATAGAATGGAATCAACCCGAATAGAACGGAACGGAACGGAACGGAACGGAACGGAATGGAATGGAGTGAAATGGAATGGAATAAAATGGAATCGAATGGAACCGAATGGAATTGAATGGAAGGGAATGGAATGCAGTGGAATGGAATGGAATGGAATGGAATCAACCCGAGTAGAATGGAATGGACTGGAATGGAATGGAATGGAATGGAATGGAATGGAATGCAATCAACCCGAGTAGAATGGAATGGAATGGAATGGAATGGAATGGAATGGAATGGAATGGAATGGAATGGAATGGAATTCAATGGAATGGAATTCAATGGAATAGAATGGAATGGAATGGAATGGAATGGAATGGAATAAACCCGAGTAGAATGGAATGGATTGGAATGGAATGGAATGGAATGGAATGGAATTCAATAGAATAGAATGGAATGGAATGGAATGGAATGGAATGGAATCGAAAGGAATCGAAAGGAATCGAATGGAATCGAATGGAATGGAGTGGAATAGAATGGAATCAACCTGAATAGAACGGAACAGAACGGAACGGAACGGAACGGAACGGAACGGAATGGAATTGAGTGAAATGGAATGGAATCGAATGGAATCGAAAGGAACCGAATGGAATGGAATGGAAGGGAATGGAATGGAATGGAATGGAATCAACCCGAGTAGAATGGAATGGATTGGAATGGAAAGGAATGGAATGGAATGGAATGGAATGGAATGGAATGGAATGGAATAGAATGGAATGGAATGGAATGGAATGGAATGGAATGGAATGGAATGGAATGGAATGGAATTCAATGGAATGGAATGGGATGGAATGGAATGGAATGGAATGGAATGAACCCGATTTGAACGGAATGGAATGGAGTGGGATGGAATGGAATGGAATGGAATGGAATGGGATGGAATGGAATTGATTCGAATGGAATGGAATGGAATGGAATGGTATCGAAAGGAATGGAATTTAATGGAATGCAATGGAATGGAATGGAATGGAATGGAATGGAATGGAATGGAATCAACCCGAGTAGAATGGAGTGGATTGGAATGGAATGGAATGGAATGGAATGGAATTCAATGGAATAGAATGAAATGGAATGGAACGGAATTGAATGGAATGGAATGGAATAGAATGGAATCGGATGGAATGGAGTGGAATGGAATGGAATGGAATGGAATGGAATGGAATGGAATCGAATGGAATGGAATGGAATGGAATGGAATGGAATGGAATGGAATGGAATGGAATGGAATGGAATGGAATCAACCCGAGTAGAACGGAATGGAATGGAATGGAATGGAATGGAATGGAACAGAACGGAATGGAATGGAATGGAATGGAATGGAATGGAATGGAATTGAATCGAATGGAATGGAATGGAATGGAATGCAATGGAATGGAATGGAATGGAATCAATCCGAGTAGAACGGAATGGATTGGAATGGAAAGGAATGGAATGGAATGGAATGGAATGAATGGAATGGAATGGAATGGAATGGAATCGAATGGAATCGAATGGAATCGAATGGAATGGAACGGAATGGAATGGAATGGAATGGAATCGAATGGAATGGAATGGAATGGAATGGAATGGAATGGAATGGAATGGAATGGAATGGAATGGAATGGAATGGAATGGAATCAACCCGAGTAGAACGGAATGGAATGGAATGGAATGGAATGGAATGGAATGGAATGGAATGGAATGGAATGGAATTCAATGGAATATAATGGAATGGAATGGAATGGAATTGAATGGAATGGAATGGAATGGAATGGAATGGATTGGAATGGAATCAACACGAGTAGAACGGAATGGAATGGAATGGAAAGGAATGGAATGGAATGGAATGGAATGGAATGTAATGGAATGGAATGGAATGGAATCGAATGGAATCGAATGGAATCGAATGGAATTGAATGGAAGGGAATGGAATGGAATGGAATGGAATGGAATTGAATCAACCCGAGTAGAATGGAATGGATTGGAATGGAATGGAATGGAATGGAATGGAATGGAATGGAATGGAATGGAATCGAATGGAATCGAATGGAACCGAATGGAATGGAATGGAAGGGAATGGAATGGAATGGAATGGAATGGAATGGAATGGAATCAACCCGAGTAGAATGGAATGGAATGGAATGGAATGGAATGGAATGGAATGGAATGGAATGGAATGGAATGGAATCGAATGGAATCGTATGGAATCGAATGGAATGGAATGGAATCAACCCGAGTAGAACGGAATGGAATGGAAAGGAATGGAATGGAATGGAATGGAATGGAACGGAATGGAATGGAATGGAATGGAATGGAATTCAATGGAATAGAATGGAATGGAATGGAATGGAATGGAATGGAATGGAATCGAATGGAATCGAATGGAATCGAATGGAATGGAATGGAATAGAATGGAATCAACCCGAGTAGAAAGGAATGGAATGGAATGGAATGGAATGGAATGGAATGGAATGGAAAGGAATGCAATGAAATGGAAAGGAATGGAATGGAATCGAATGGAATGGACTGGAATCAAATGGAAAGGAATGGAATAGACTGGAATGGAATGGAATGGAATCAACACGAGTAGAATGGAATGGATTGGAATACAATGGAATGGAATCGAATGGAATCAAATGGAACCGAATGGAATGTAATGGAAGGGAATGGAATGGAATGGAATGGAATGGAATGGAATCAACCCGAGTAAAATGGAATGGATTGGAATGGAATGGAATATAATGTAATGGAATGGAATGGAATCGAATGGAATGGAATGGAATGGAATGGAATGGAATGGAATCAAATGGAATGGAATGGAATGGAATGGAATGGAATGGAATGGAATGGAATGGAATGGAATGGAATGGAATGGAATGGAATCAACCCGAGTAGAATGGAATGGATTGGAATGGAATGGAATGGAATGGAATGGAATGGAATGGAATGGAATGGAATGGAATGGAATGGAATGGAATTCAATGGAATGGAATGGGATGGAATGGAATTGAATGGAATGGAATGAACCAGATTTGAACGGAATGGAATGGAATGGGATGGAATGGAATGGAATGGAATGGAATGGAATGGAATGGAATGGAATGGAATTGATTCGAATGGAATGGAATGGAAAGGAATGGAATGGAATGGTATCGAAAGGAATGGAATGGAATGGAGTGCAATGGAATGGAATGGAATGGAATGGAATGGAATGGAATGGAATGGAAAGGAATCAACCCGAGTAGAATGGAGTGGATTGGAATGGAATGGAATGGAATGGAATGGAATTCAATGGAATAGAAAGAAATGGAATGGAATGGAATTGAATGGAATGGAATGGAATAGAATGGAATCGGATGGAATGGAGTGGAATGGAATGGAGTGGAATGGAATGGAATGGAATGGAATGGAATGGAATGGAATCAACCCGAGTAGAACGGAATGGAATGGAATGGAATGGATTGGAACGGAACGGAACGGAACGGAACGGAACGGAACGGAATGGAATGGAATGGAATGGAATGGAATGGAATTCTATGGAATAGAATGGAATGGAATGGAATAGAATGGAATGGAATGGAATTTAATCGAATGGAATGGAATGGAATGGAATGCAATGGAATGGAATGGAATGGAATCAATCCGAGTAGAACGGAATGGATTGGAATGGAAAGGAATGGAATGGAATGGAATGGAATGAATGGAATGGAATGGAATGGAATGGAATCGAATGGAATCGAATGGAATCGAATGGAATGGAACGGAATGGAATGGAATGGAATGGAATCGAATGGAATGGAATGGAATGGAATGGAATGGAATCGAATGGAATGGAATGGAATGGAATGGAATGGAATGGAATGGAATGGATTGGAATGGAATCAACACGAGTAGAACGGAATGGAAAGGAATGGAATGGAATGGAATGGAATGGAATTGAATGGAATGTAATGGAATGTAATGTAATGGAATGGAATCGAATGGAATCGAATGGAATCGAATGGAATGGAATGGAATGGAATCGAATGGAATGGAACGGAATGGAATGGAATGGAATGGAATGGAATGGAATGGAATGGAATGGAATGGAATTCAATGGAATAGAATGGAATGGAATGAAATGGAATGGAATCAACCCGACAAGAATGGAATGGATTGTAATGGAATGGAATGGAATGGAATGGAATGGAATATAATGGAATGTATTCGAATGGAATGGAATGGAATGGAATGGAATGGAATGGAATGGAATGGAATGGAATGGAATGGAATGGAATCAACCCGAGTAGAACGGAATGGAATGGAATCGAATGGAATCGAATGGAATGCCATGGAATGGAATGGAATGGAATGGAATCGAATGGAATGGAATGGAATCGAATGGAATCGAATGGAATGGAATGGAATGGAATGGAATGGAATCGAATCGAATGGAAAGGAATGGAATCAACCCGAGAAGATTGGAATGGATTGGAATGGAATGGAATGGAATGGAATGGAATGGAATTCAATGGAAAAAATGAAATGGAATGGAATGGAATGGAATGGAATGGAATGGAATGGAATCGAATGGAATCGAATGGAATCGAATGGAATGGAATGGAATGGAATGGAATGGAATGGAATCGAATGGAATGGAACGGAATGGAATGGAATGGAATGGAATGGAATGGAATGGAATGGAATGGAATGGAATTCAATGGAATAGAATGGAATGGAATGAAATGGAATGGAATCAACCCGACAAGAATGGAATGGATTGTAATGGAATGGAATGGAATGGAATGGAATGGAATATAATGGAATGTATTCGAATGGAATGGAATGGAATGGAATGGAATGGAATGGAATGGAATGGAATGGAATGGAATGGAATGGAATGGAATGGAATGGAATCAACCCGAGTAGAACGGAATGGAATGGAATCGAATGGAATCGAATGGAATGCAATGGAATGGAATGGAATGGAATGGAATCGAATGGAATGGAATGGAATCGAATGGAATCGAATGGAATGGAATGGAATGGAATGGAATGGAATCGAATCGAATGGAAAGGAATGGAATCAACCCGAGAAGATTGGAATGGATTGGAATGGAATGGAATGGAATGGAATGGAATGGAATTCAATGGAAAAAATGAAATGGAATGGAATGGAATGGAATGGAATGGAATGGAATGGAATCGAATGGAATCGAATGGAATCGAATGGAATGGAGTGGAATAGAATGGAATCAACCCGAGTAGAACGGAATGGAACGGATCGGAACGGAACGGAACGGAACGGAACGGAACGGAACGGAACCGAATGGAATGGAGTGAAATGGAATGGAATCGAATGGAATCGAATGGCACCGAATGGAATGGAAAGAAGGGAATGGAATGGAATGGAATGGAATGGAATGGAATGGAATCAACCCGAGTAGAATGGAATGGATTGGAATGGAATGGAATGGAACGGAATGGAATTCAATAGAATAGAATGGAATGGAATGGAATGGAATGGAATGGAATGGAATGGAATTGAATGGAATCGAATGGAATGGAGTGGAATAGAATGGAATCAACCTGAATAGAACGGAACGGAACGGAACGGAACGGAACGGAATGGAATTGAGTGAAATGGAATGGAATCGAATGGAATCGAAAGGAACCGAATGGAATGGAATGGAAGGGAATGGAATGGAATGGAATGGAATGGAATGGAATCAACCCGAGTAGAATGGAATGGATTGGAATGGAATGGAATGGAATGGAATGGATTGGAATGGAATGGAATGGAATGGAATGGAATGGAATGGAATAGAATGGAATGGAATGGAATGGAATGGAATGGAATGGAATGGAATGGAATGGAATGGAATGGAATTCAATGGAATGGAATGGAATGGAATGGAATGGAATGGAATGGAATGAACCCGAGTTGAACGGAATGGAATGGAATGGGATGGAATGGAATGGAATGGAATGGAGTGGAATGGAATGGAATGGAATGGAATTGATTCGAATGGAAAGGAATGGAATGGAATGGAATGGAATGGTATCGAAAGGAATGGAATGGAATGGAATGCAATGGAATGGAATGGAATGGAATGGAATGGAATGGAATGGAATGGAATGGAATCAACCCGAGTAGAATGGAGTGGATTGGAATGGAATGGAATGGAATGCAATGGAATTCAATGGAATAGAATGAAATGGAATGGAATGGAATTGAATGGAATGGAATGGAATAGAATGGAATCGGATGGAATGGAGTGGAATGGAATGGAATGGAATGGAATGGAATGGAATGGAATGGAATGGAATGGAATCGAATGGAATGGAATGGAATGGAATGGAATGGAATGGAATGGAATGGAATGGAATGGAATCAACACGAGTAGAACGGAATGGAATGGAATGGAATGGAATGGAATGGAATGGAATGGAATGGAATGGAATGGAATGGAATGGAATTCAATGGAATAGAATGGAATGGAATGGAATAGAATGGAATGGAATGGAATTGAATCGAATGGAATGGAATGGAATGGAATGCAATGGAATGGAATGGAATGGAATCAATCCGAGTAGAACGGAATGGATTGGAATGGAAAGGAATGGAATGGAATGGAATGGAATGGAATGGAATTCAATGGAATATAATGGAATGGAATGGAATGGAATGGAATGGAATGGAATGGAATGGAATGGAATGGAATGGAATGGATTGGAATGGAATCAACACCAGTAGAACGGAATGGAATGGAATGGAAAGGAATGGAAAGGAATGGAATGGAATGGAATGGAATGGAATGGAATGGAATGGAATGGAATCGAATGGAATCGAATGGAATCGAATGGAATGGAATGGAAGGGAATGGAATGGAATGGAATGGAATGGAATGGAATCAACCCGAGCAGAATGGAATGGATTGGAATGGAATGGAATGGAATGGAATGGAATGGAATGGAATGGAATCGAATGGAATCGAATGGAACCGAATGGAATGGAATGGAAGGGAATGGAATGGAATGGAATGGAATGGAATGGAATGGAATGGAATCAACCCGAGTAAAATGGAATGGATTGGAATGGAATGGAATGGAATGGAATGGAATGGAATGGAATGGAATCGAATGGAATCGAATGGAATCGAATGGAATGGAATGGAATGGAATGGAATGGAATCAACCCGAGTAGAACGGAATGGAATGGAATGGAATGGAATGGAATGGAATGGAATGGAATGGAACGGAATGGAATGGAATGGAATGGAATGGAATTCAATGGAATAGAATGGAATGGAATGGAATGGAATGGAATGGAATGGAATGGAATGGAATGGAATGGAATCGAATGGAATCGAATGGAATCGAATGGAATGGAATGGAATAGAATGGAATCAACCCGAGTAGAAAGGAATGGAATGGAATGGAATGGAATGGAATGGAATGGAATGGAATGCAATGAAATGGAAAGGAATGGAATGGAATCGAATGGAATGGACTGGAATGAAATGGAAAGGAATGGAATAGACTGGAATGGAATGGAATGGAATCAAATGGAACTGAATGGAATGGAATGGAAGGGAATGGAATGGAATGGAATGGAATGGAATGGAATCAACCCGAGTACAATGGAATGGATTGGAATGGAATGGAATATAATGTAATGGAATGGAATGGAATCGAATGGAATCGAATGGAATGGAATGGAATGGAATGGAATGGAATGGAATGGAATGGAATCAACCCGAGTAGAACGGAATGGAATGGAATGGAATGGAATGGAATGGAATGGAATGGAATGGAATGGAATGGAATTCTATGGAATGGAATGGAATGGAATGGAATGGAATGGAATGGAATCAACCCGAGTAGAACGGAATGGAATGGAATGGAATGGAATGGAATGGAATGGAATGGAATGGAATGGAATGGAATGGAGTGGAGTGGAGTGGAGTGGAATGGAATGGAATGGAATGGAATGGAATGGAATTCAATGGAATAGAATGGAATGGAATGGAAGGGAATGGAATCAACTCGAGTAGAAAGGAATGGAATGGAATGGAATGGAATGGAATGGAATGGAATGCAATGAAATGGAATGGAATGGAATGGAATCGAATGGAATGGACAGGAATGAAATGGAATGGAATGGAATGGAATGGAATGGAATGGAATGGAATGGAATGGAATGGAATGCAATCAACCCGAGTAGAATGGAATGGATTGGAATGGAATGGAATGGAATGGAATCGAATGGAATGGAATGGAATCGAATGGAATGGAAAGGAATGGAATGGACGCGAGTAGAACGGAATGGAATGGAATGGAATGGAATGGAATGGAATGGAATGGAATGGAATGGAATGGAATGGAATGGAATGAACCCGAGTAGAACGGAATGGAATGGAATGGAATGGAATGGAATGGAATGGAATGGAATTTCATGGAATGGAATGGAAAGGAATGGAATGGAATGGAATCAACCCGAGTAGAATGGAATGGGTAGGAATGGAATGGAATGGAATGGAACGTAATTCAATAGAATAGAATGGAAGGGAATGGAAAGGAATGGAATGGAATGTAAAGGAATGGAATGGAATCGAATGGAATCGAATGGAATCGAACGGAATGGAGTGGAATAGAATGGAATCAACCCGAATAGAACGGAACGGAACGGAACGGAACGGAACGGAATGGAATGGAGTGAAATGGAATGGAATCAAATGGAATCGAATGGAACCGAATGGAATGGAATGGAAGGGAATGGAGTGCAGTGCAATGGAATGGAATGGAATGGAATCAACCCGAGTAGAATGGAATGGATTGGAATGGAATGGAATGGAATGGAATGGAATGGAATTGATTCCAATGGAAAGGAATGGAATGGAATGGAATGGAATGGTATCGAAAGGAATGGAATGGAATGGAATGCAATGGAATGGAATGGAATGGAATGGAATGGAATTGAATGGAATGGAATGGAATCAACCCGAGTAGAATGGAGTGGATTGGAATGGAATGGAATGGAATGGAATGGAATTCAATGGAATAGAATGAAATGGAATGGAATGGAATTGAATGGAATGGAATGGAATAGAATGGAATCGGATGGAATGGAGTGGAATGGAATGGAATGGAATGGAATGGAATGGAATGGAATCGAATGGAATGGAATGGAATGGAATGGAATGGAATGGAATGGAATGGAATGGATTCAACCCGAGTAGAACGGAATGGAATGGAATGGAATGGAATGGAATGGAATGGAATGGAATGGAATGGAATGGAATGGAATTCAATGGAATAGAATGGAATGGAATGGAATAGAATGGAATGGAATGGAATTGAATCGAATGGAATGGAATGGAATGGAATGCAATGGAAGGGAATGGAATGGAATCAATCCGAGTAGAACGGAATGGATTGGAATGGAAAGGAATGGAATGGAATGGAATGGAATGGAATGGAATTCAATGGAATATAATGGAATGGAATGGAATGGAATGGAATGGAATGGAATGGAATGGAATGGAATGGAATGGATTGGAATGGAATCAACACGAGTAGAACGGAATGGAATGGAATGGAAAGGAATGGAATGGAATGGAATGGAATGGAATGGAATGGAATGGAATGGAATGGAATGGAATCGAATGGAATCGAATGGAATGGAATGGAATGGAATGGAATGGAATGGAATGGAATCAACCCGAGTAGAATGGAATGGATTGGAATGGAATGGAATGGAATGGAATCGAATGGAATGGAATCGAATGGAATCGAATGGAACCGAATGGAATGGAATGGAAGGGAATGGAATGGAATGGAATGGAATGGAATGGAATCAACCCGAGTAAAATGGAATGGATTGGAATGGAATGGAATGGAATGGAATGGAATGGAATGGAATGGAATCGAATGGAATCGAATGGAATCGAATGGAATGGAATGGAATGGAATGGAATCAACCCGAGTAGAACGGAATGGAATGGAATGGAATGGAATGGAATGGAATGGAATGGAACGGAATGGAATGGAATGGAATGGAATGGAATTCAATGGAATAGAATGGAATGGAATGGAATGGAATGGAATGGAATGGAATGGAATCGAATGGAATCGAATGGAATCGAATGGAATGGAATGGAATAGAATGGAATCAACCCGAGTAGAAAGGAATGGAATGGAATGGAATGGAATGGAATGGAATGGAATGGAATGGAATGCAATGAAATGGAAAGGAATGGAATGGAATCGAATGGAATGGACTGGAATGAAATGGAAAGGAATGGAATAGACTGGAATGGAATGGAATGGAATCAACACGAGTAGAATGGAATGGATTGGAACGGAATGGAATGGAATCGAATGGAATCAAATGGAACCGAATGGAATGGAATGGAAGGGAATGGAATGGAATGGAATGGAATGGAATGGAATGGAATCAACCCGAGTACAATGGAATGGATTGGAATGGAATGGAATATAATGTAATGGAATGGAATGGAATCGAATGGAATCGAATGGAATGGAATGGAATGGAATGGAATGGAATGGAATGGAATGGAATGGAATCAACCCGAGTAGAACGGAATGGAATGGAATGGAATGGAATGGAATGGAATGGAATGGAATGGAATGGAATTCTATGGAATGGAATGGAATGGAATGGAATGGAATCAACCCGAGTAGAACGGAATGGAATGGAATGGAATGGAATGGAATGGAATGGAGTGGAGTGGAGTGGAGTGGAATGGAATGGAATGGAATGGAATGGAATGGAATTCAATGGAATAGAATGGAATGGAATGGAAGGGAATGGAATCAACTCGAGTAGAAAGGAATGGAATGGAATGGAATGGAATGGAATGGAATGGAATGCAATGAAATGGAATGGAATGGAATGGAATCGAATGGAATGTACAGGAATGAAATGGAATGGAATGGAATGGAATGGAATGGAATGGAATGGAATGGAATGGAATGGAATGGAATGGAATGGAATGGAATGCAATCAACCCGAGTAGAATGGAATGGATTGGAATGGAATGGAATGGAATGTAATCGAATGGAATGGAATGGAATCGAATGGAATGGAAAGGAATGGAATGGACGCGAGTAGAACGGAATGGAATGGAATGGAATGGAATGGAATGGAATGGAATGGAATGGAATGGAATGGAATGGAATGGAATGGAATGAACCCGAGTAGAACGGAATGGAATGGAATGGAATGGAATGGAATGGAATGGAATTTAATGGAATGGAATGGAAAGGAATGGAATGGAATGGAATCAACCCGAGAAGAATGGAATGGGTAGGAATGGAATGGAATGGAATGGAACGTAATTCAATAGAATAGAACGGAAGGGAATGGAAAGGAATGGAAAGGAATGTAATGGAATGGAATGGAATCGAATGGAATCGAATGGAATCGAATGGAATGGAGTGGAATAGAATGGAATCAACCCGAATAGAACGGAACGGAACGGAACGGAACGGAACGGAACGGAACGGAATGGAATGGAGTGAAATGGAATGGAATCAAATGGAATCGAATGGAACCGAATGGAATGGAATGGAAGGGAATGGAATGCAGTGGAATGGAATGGAATGGAATGGAATCAACCCGAGTAGAATGGAATGGACTGGAATGGAATGGAATGGAATGGAATGGAATGGAATGGAATGGAATGGAATCAACCCGAGTAGAATGGAATGGAATGGAATGGAATGGAATGGAATGGAATCGAATGGAATGGAATGGAATTCAATGGAATGGAATGGAATGGAATGGAATGGAATGGAATGGAATTGAATCAACCCGAGTAGATTGGAATGGATTGGAATGGAATGAAATGGAATGGAATGGAATTCAATGGAAAAAATGAAATGGAATGGAATGGAATGGAATGGAATGGAATGGAATAGAATCGAATGGAATCGAATGGAATCGAATGGAATGGAGTTGAATAGAATGGAATCAACCCGAGTAGAATGGAATGGAATGGAACGGAACGGAACGGAACGGAATGGAGTGAAATGGAATGGAATCGAATGGAATCGAACGGAACCGAATGGAATGGAAAGAAGGGAACGGAATGGAATGGAATGGAATGGAATGGAATGGAATAAACCCGAGTAGAATGGAATGGATTGGAATGGAATGGAATGGAATGGAATGGAATGGAATGGAATGGAATGGAATTCAATAGAATAGAATAGAATGGAATGGAATGGAATGGAATGGAATGGAATGGAATTCAATAGAATAGAATGGAATGGAATGGAATGGAATGGAATGGAATGGAATGGAATGCAATCGAATCGAATGGAATCGAATGGAACCGAATGGAATGGAGTGGAATAGAATGGAATCAACCCGAATAGAACGGAACGGAACGGAACGGAACGGAACGGAATGGAAGGGAGTGAAATGGAATGGAATCGAATGGAATCGAAAGGAACCGAATGGAATGGAATGGAAGGGAATGGAATGGAATTGAATGGAATGGAATGGATTGGAATCAACCCGAGTAGAATGGAATGGATTGGAATGGAATGGAATGGAATCAAATGCAATGCAATGGAATGGAATGGAATGGAATGGAATGGAACGGAATGGACCCGAGTAGAACGGAATGGAATGGAATGGAATGGAATGGAATGGAATGAACCGGAGTAGAACGGAATGGAATGGAATGGAATGGAATGGAATGGAATGGAATGGAATCGAAAGGAATGGAATGGAATGGAATGGAATGGAATGGAATGGAATGGAATGGAATAGAATGGAATGGAATGGAATCAACACGAGTAGAATGGAATGGATTGGAATGGAATGGAATGGAATGGAATGGAATGGAATGGAATCGAATGGATTGGAATAGAGTGAAATGGAATGGAATGGAATGGAATAGAATGGAATGGAATGGAATGGAATGGAATCGAATGGAATCGAATGGAATCGAATGGAATGGAGTGGAAGAGAATGGAATCAACTCGAGTAGAACGGAATGGAATGGAACGGAATGGAACGGAACGGAACGGAATGGAACGGAACGGAATGGAATGGAGTGAAATGGAATGGAATCGAATGGAATCGAATGGAACCGAATGGAATGGAATGGAACGGAATGGAATGGAATGAACTGGAATGGAATGGAATCAACCCTAGTAGAATGTAATGGATTGGAATGGAATGGAATGGAATGGAATGGAATGGAATGGAATGGAATCGAATGGAATGGAATGGAATGGAATGGAATGGAGTGGAATGGAATGGAATCAACCCGAGTAGAAGGGAATGGAATGGAATGGAATGGAATGGAATGGAATGGAATGGAATGGAATGGAATGGAATGGAAAGGAATGGAATGGAATGGAATTCAATGGAATGGAATGGAATGGAATGGAATGGAATGGAATGGAATCGAATGGAATTGAATGGAATCGAATGGAATGGAATGGAATAGAATGTAATCAACCCGAGTATAACGGAATGGAATGGAATGGAATGGAATGGAATGGAATGGAATGGAATGGAATGGAATGGAATGGAATGGAATGGAATGCAATGGAATGGAATGGAATGGAATTCTATGGAATGGAATGGAATGGAATGGAATTCTATGGAATGGAATGGAATGGAATGGAATGGAATGGAATGGAATCAACCCGAGTAGAATGGAATGGATTGGAATGGAATGGAATGGAATGGAATGGAATCGAATGGAATGGAATGGAATCGAATGGAATGGAAAGGAATGGAATGGACGCGAGTAGAACGGAATGGAATGGAATGGAATGGAATGGAATGGAATGGAATGGAATGGAATGGAATGGAATGGAATGAACCCGAGTAGAACGGAATGGAATGGAATGGAATGGAATGGAATGGAATAGAATTTAATGGAATGGAATGGAAAGGAATGGAATGGAATGGAATCAACCCGAGTAGAATGGAATGGGTAGGAATGGAATGGAATGGAATGGAAAGTAATTCAATAGAATAGAATGGAAGGGAATGGAAAGGAATGGAATGGAATGGAATGGAATGGAATGGAATGGAATGGAATGGAATCGAATGGAATCGAATGGAATCGAACGGAATGGAGTGGAATAGAATGGAATCAACCCGAATAGAACGGAACGGAACGGAACGGAACGGAACGGAACGGAATGGAATGGAGTGAAATGGAATGGAATCAAATGGAATCGAATGGAACCGAATGGAATGGAATGGAAGGGAATGGAATGCAGTGGAATGGAATGGAATGGAATGGAATCAACCCGAGTAGAATGGAATGGACTGGAATGGAATGGAATGGAATGGAATGGAATGGAATGGAATGGAATGGAATTCAATGGAATGGAATTCAATGGAATAGAATGGAATGGAATGGAATGGTATGGAATGGAATGAACCCGAGTAGAACGGAATGGAATGGAATGGAATTGAATGGAATGGAATGGAATGGAATGGAATGGAATCGAATGGAATCGAATGGAATGGAATGGAATGGAATGGAATGGAATGGAATGGAATCGAATGGAATTGAATGGAATGGAATTGAATCGAATGGAATGAAATGGAATGGAATGGAATGGAATGGAATGGAATGGAATCGAATGGAATCGAATGGAATCGAAAGGAATGGAGTGGAAGAGAATGGAATCAATTCGAGTAGAACGGAATGGAATGGAACGGAATGGAAGGGAACCGAACGGAATGGAACGGAACGGAATGGAATGGAGTGAAATGGAATGGAATCGAATGGAATCGAATGGAACCGAATGGAATGGAATGGAACGGAATGGAATGGAATGAACTGGAATGGAATGGAATCAACCCTAGTAGAATGTAATGGATTGGAATGGAATGGAATGGAATGGAATGGAATGGAATGGAATGGAATCGAATGGAATGGAATGGAATGGAATGGAATGGAATGGAATGGAATGGAATCAACCCGAGTAGAAGGGAATGGAATGGAATGGAATGGAATGGAATGGAATGGAATGGAATGGAATGGAAAGGAATGGAATGGAATGGAATTCAATGGAATGGAATGGAATGGAATGGAATGGAATGGAATGGAATCGAATGGAATTGAATGGAATCGAATGGAATGGAATGGAATAGAATGTAATCAACCCGAGTAGAACGGAATTGAATGGAATGGAATGGAATGGAATGGAATGGAATGGAATGGAATGGAATGGAATGGAATGGAATGGAATGGAATGGAATGGAATTGAGTGGAATGGAATGGAATGGAATGGAATGGAATCGAATGGAATGGAATGGAATGGAAAGGAATGGAATCAACACGAGTAGAACGGAATGGAATGGAATGGAATGGAATGGAATGGAATGGAATGGAATGGAATTCTATGGAATGGAATGGAACGGAATGGAATCAACCCGAGTAGAACGGAATGGAATGGAATGGAAAGGAATGGAATGGAATGGAATGGAATGGAATGGAATTCAATGGAATGGAACGGAATGGAATGGAATGGAATGGAATGGAATGGAATGGAATGGAATGGAATGGAATGGAGTGGAATGGAATGGAATGGAATGGAATGGAATGGAATTCTATGGAATAGAATGGAATGGAATGGAATGGAATGGAATCAACCCGAGTAGAAAGGAATGGAACGGAATGAAATGGAATGGAATGGAATGGAATGGAATGGAATGGAATGGAATGGAATGGAATGGAATGGAATGCAATGGAATGGAATGGAATGGAATGGAATGGAATGGAATCAACCCGAGTAGAATGGAATGGATTGGAATGGAATGGAATGGAATGGAATCGAATGGAATGGAATGGAATCGAAAGGAATGGAAAGGAATGGAATGGACGCGAGTAGAACGGAATGGAATGGAATGCAATGGAATGGAATGGAATGGAATGAACCCGAGTAGAACGGAATGGAATGGAATGGAATGGAATGGAATGGAATGGAATGGAATGAACCCGAGTAGAACGGAATGGAATGGAATGGAATGGAATGGAATGGAATGGAATGGAATGGAATGAACCCGAGTAGAACAGAATGGAATGGAATGGAATGGAATGGAATGGAATGGAATGGAATGGAATGGAATGGAATGGAATCAACCCGAGTAGAATGGAATGGATAGGAATGGAATGGAATGGAATGGAATGTAATTCAATAGAATGGAATGGAGGGGAATGGAAAGGAATGGAATGGAATGGAATGGAATGGAATGGAATCGAATGGAATCGAATGGAATCGAATGGAATCGAATGGAATGGAGTGGAATAGAGTGGAATCAACCCGAATAGAACGGAACGGAACGGAACGGAATGGAACGGAACGGAACGGAATTTAATGGAGTGAAATGGAATGGAATCAAATGGAGTGGAATGGAACAGAATGGAATGGAATGGAAGGGAATGGAATGGAATGGAATGGAATGGAATGGAATGGAATGGAATGGAATGGAATCAACCCGAGTAGAACGGAATGGAATGGAACGGAATGGAATGGAATGGAATGGAATGGAATGCATTGGAATGGAATGGAATGGAATGGAATGGAATGGAATGGAATTCAATGGAATGGAATGGAATGGAATGGAATGGAATTGAATGGAATGGAATCAACCCGAGTAGAATGGAGTGGATTGGAATGGAATGGAATGGAATGGAATGGAATTCAATGGAATAGAATGAAATGGAATGGAATGGAATTGAAAGGAATGGAATGGAATAGAATGGAATCAGATGGAATGGAGTGGAATGGAATGGAATGGAATGGAATGGAATGGAATGGAATGGAATGGAATGGAATGGAATGGAATGGAATGGAATGGAATCAACCCGAGTAGAACGGAATGGAATGGAATGGAATGGAATGGAATGGAATGGAATGGAATGGAATGGAATGGAATGGAATGTAATTCAATAGAATGGAATGGAGGGGAATGGAAAGGAATGGAATGGAATGGAATGGAATGGAATGGAATCGAATGGAATCGAATGGAATCGAATGGAATGGAGTGGAATAGAGTGGAATCAACCCGAATAGAACGGAACGGAACGGAACGGAATGGAACGGAACGGAACGGAATTTAATGGAGTGAAATGGAATGGAATCAAATGGAGTGGAATGGAACAGAATGGAATGGAATGGAAGGGAATGGAATGGAATGGAATGGAATGGAATGGAATGGAATGGAATGGAATGGAATCAACCCGAGTAGAACGGAATGGAATGGAATGGAATGGAATGGAATGGAATGGAATGGAATGGAATGCATTGGAATGGAATGGAATGGAATGGAATGGAATGGAATACAATGGAATGGAATGGAATGGAATGGAATGGAATTGAAAGGAATGGAATGGAATAGAATGGAATCAGATGGAATGGAGTGGAATGGAATGGAATGGAATGGAATGGAATGGAATGGAATTCAATGGAATAGAATGAAATGGAATGGAATGGATTTGAAAGGAATGGAATGGAATAGAATGGAATCAGATGGAATGGAGTGGAATGGAATGGAATGGAATGGAATGGAATCGAATGGAATGGAATGGAATGGAATGGAATGGAATGGAATGGAATGGAATGGAATGGAATGGAATGGAATGGAATGGAATCAACCCGAGTAGAACGGAATGGAATGGAATGGAATGGAATGGAATGGAATGGAATGGAATGGAATGGAATGGAATTCAATGGAATAGAATGGAATGGAATGGAATAGAATGGAATGGAATGGAATTGAATCGAATGGAATGGAATGGAATGGAATGGAATGGAATGGAATTCAATGGAATGTAATGGAATGGAATGGAATCGAATGGAATCAAATGGAATGGAATGGAATCGAATGGAATGGAACGGAACGGAATGGAATGGAATGGAATGGAATGGAATGGAATGGAATGGAATGGAATTCCATGGAATAGAATGGAATGGAATGAAATGGAATGGAATCAACCCGACAAGAATGGAATGGATTGTAATGGAATGGAATGGAATGGAATGGAATGGAATGGAATGGAATGGAATGGAATGGAATGGAATGGAATCAACCCGAGTAGAACGGAATGGAATGGAATCGAATGGAATCAAATGGAATGCAATGGAATGGAATGGAATGGAATGGAATGGAATCGAATGGAATGGAATGGAATGGAATGGAATGGAATGGAATGGAATGGAATGGAATGGAATGGAATGGAATGGAATGGAATGGAATCAACCCGAGAAGATTGGAATGGATTGGAAAGGAATGGAATGGAATGGAATGGAATGGAATTCAATGGAAAAAATGAAATGGAATGGAATGGAATGGAATGGAATGGAATGGAATGGAATCGAATGGAATCGAATGGAATCGAATGGAATGGAGTGAAATGGAATGGAATCGAATGGAATCGAATGGCACCGAATGGAATGGAAAGAAGGGAATGGAATGGAATGGAATGGAATGGAATGGAGTGGAATCAACCCGAGTAGAATGGAATGGATTGGAATGGAATGGAATGGAATGGAATGGAATTCAATAGAATAGAATGGAATGGAATGGAATGGAATGGAATGGAATCGAATGGAATCGAATGGAATCGAATGGAATGGAGTGGAATAGAATGGAATCAACCTGAATAGAACGGAACGGAACGGAACGGAACGGAACGGAATGGAATTGAGTGAAATGGAATGGAATCGAATGGAATCGAAAGGAACCGAATGGAATGGAATGGAAGGGAATGGAATGGAATGGAATGGAATGGAATGGAATCAACCCGAGTAGAATGGAATGGATTGGAATGGAATGGAATGGAATGGAATGGAATGGAATAGAATGGAATGGAATGGAATGGAATGGAATGGAATGGAATGGAATGGAATGGAATTCAATGGAATGGAATGGAATTCAATGGAATGGAATGGAATGGAATGAACCCGAGTTGAACGGAATGGAATGGAATGGGATGGAAAGGAATGGAATGGAATGGAATGGAATGGAATGGAATGGAATTGATTCGAATGGAATGGAATGGAATGGAATGGAATGGAATGGTATCGAAAGGAATAGAATGGAATGGAAAGCAATGGAATGGAATGGAATGGAATGGAATGGAATGGAATGGAATGGAATCAACCCGAGAAGAATGGAGTGGATTGGAATGGAATGGAATGGAATGGAATGGAATTCAATGGAATAGAATGAAATGGAATGGAATGGAATTGAATGGAATGGAATGGAATAGAATGGAATCGGATGGAATGGAGTGGAATGGAATGGAATGGAATGGAATGGAATGGAATCGAATGGAATGGAATGGAATGGAATCGAATGGAATGGAATGGAATGGAATGGAATCAACCCGAGTAGAACGGAATGGAATGGAATGGAATGGAATGGAATGGAATGGAATGGAATGGAATGGAATGGAATGGAATGGAATTCAATGGAATAGAATGGAATGGAATGGAATAGAATGGAATGGAATGGAATTGAATCGAATGGAATGGAATGGAATGGAATGCAATGGAATGGGATGGAATGGAATCAACCCGAGTAGAACGGAATGGATTGGAATGGAAAGGAATGGAATGGAATGGAATGGAATGAATGGAATGGAATGGAATGGAATGGAATGGAATGGAATGGAATCGAATGGAATCGAATGGAATGGAACGGAATGGAATGGAATGGAATGGAATCGAATGGAATGGAATGGAATGGAATGGAATCGAATGGAATGGAATGGAATGGAATGGAATGGAATGGAATGGAATGAACCGGAGTAGAACGGAATGGAATGGAATGGAATGGAATGGAATGGAATGGAATGGAATCGAACAGAATCGAATGGAATGGAATGGAATGGAATGGAATGGAATGGAATCGAATCGAATGGAATCGAATGGAATGGAATGGAATGGAATGGAATGGAATGGAATGGAATGGAATGGAATCAACCCGAGTAGATTGGAATGGATTGGAATGGAATGAAATGGAATGGAATGGAATTCAATGGAAAAAATGAAATGGAATGGAATGGAATGGAATGGAATGGAATGGAATGGAATCGAATGGAATCGAATGGAATCGAATGGAATGGAATGGAATGGAATGGAATGGAATGGAATGGAATGGAATCAACCCGAGTAGAACGGAATGGAATGGAATGGAAAGGAATGGAATGGAATGGAATGGAATGGAATTCAATGGAATGGAATGGAATGGAATGGAATGGAATGGAATGGAATGGAATGGAATAGAATGGAATTGAATGGAATCGAATGGAATGGAATGGAATAGAATGGAATCAACTCGAGTAGAAAGGAATGGAATGGAATGGAATGGAATGGAATGGAATGGAATGCAATGAAATGGAATGGAATGGAATGGAATCAAATGGAATGGACTGGAATGAAATGTAATGTAATGTAATGGAATGGAATGGAATGGAATGGAATGGAATGGAATGGAATGGAATGGAATGGAATCAACCCGAGTAGAATGGAATGGATTGGAATGGAATGGAATGGAATGGAATCGAATGGAATGGAATGGAATCGAATGGAATGGAAAGGAATGGAATGGACGCGAGTAGAACGGAATGGAATGGAATGGAATGGAATGGAATGGAATGGAATGGAATGGAATGGAATGGAATGGAATGGAATGGAATGGAATGAAACCGAGTAGAACGGAATGGAATGGAAAGGAATGGAATGGAATTTAATGGAATGGAATGGAAAGGAATGGAATGGAATGGAATCAACCCGAGTAGAATGGAATGGGTAGGAATGGAATGGAATGGAATGGAATGTAATTCAATAGAATAGAATGGAAGGGAATGGAAAGGAAAGGAAAGGAATGGAATAGAGTGGAATCGAATGGAATCGAATGGAATCGAATGGAATGGAGTGGAATAGAATGGAATCAACCCGAATAGAACGGAACGGAACGGAACGGAATGGAACGGAATGGAATGGAGTGAAATGGAATGGAATCAAATGGAATCGAATGGAACTGAATGGAATGGAATGGAAGGGAATGGAATGCAATGGAATGGAATGGAATGGAATGGAATCAACCCGAGTAGAATGGAATGGACTGGAATGGAATGGAATGGAATGGAATGGAATGGAATGGAATGGAATGGAATGGAATGGAATCAACCCGAGTAGAACGGAATGGAATGGAATGGAATGGAATGGAATGGAATGGAATGGAATGGAATGGAATTCAATGGAATGGAATTCAATGGAATGGAATCGAATGGAATGGACTGCAATGAAATGGAATGGAATGGAATGGAATGGAATGGAATGGAATGGAATGGAATGGAATGGAATGGAATGGAATGGAATCAACCCGAGTAGAATGGAATGGATTGGAATGGAATGGAATGGAATGGAATCGAATGGATTGGAAAGGAATCGAATGGAATGGAAAGGAATGGAATGGACGCGAGTAGAACGGAATGGAATGGAATGGAATGGAATGGAATGGAATGGAATGGAATGGAATGAACACGAGTAGAACGGAATGGAATGGAATGGAATGGAATGGAATGGAATGGAATGGAATTTAATGGAATGGAATGGAAAGGAATGGAATGGAATGGAATGGAATGTAATTCAATAGAATAGAATGGAAGGGAATGGAAAGGAATGGAAAGGAATGGAATGGAATGGAATCGAATGGAATCGAATGGAATCGAATGGAATGGAGTGGAATAGAATGGAATCAACCCGAATAGAACGGAACGGAACGGAACGGAATGGAACGGAACGGAATGGAATGGAGTGAAATGGAATGGAATCAAATGGAATCGAATGGAACCGAATGGAATGGAATGGAAGGGAATGGAATGCAATGGAATGGAATGGAATGGAATGGAATCAACCCGAGTAGAATGGAATGGACTGGAATGGAATGGAATGGAATGGAATGGAATGGAATGGAATGGAATCAACCCGAGTAGAACGGAATGGAACGGAATGGAATGGAATGGAATGGAATGGAATGCAATGGAATGGAATGGAATGGAATTGATTCGAATGGAATGGAATGGAATGGAATGGAATGGAAAGGAATGGTATCGAAAGGAATTGAATGGAATGGAAAGCAATGGAATGGAATGGAATGGAATGGAATGGAATGGAATGGAATCAACCCGAGTAGAATGGAGTGGATTGGAATGGAATGGAATGGAATGGAATGGAATTCAATGGAATAGAATGAAATGGAATGGAATGGAATTGAATGGAATGGAATGGAATAGAATGGAATCGGATGGAATGGAGTGGAATGGAATGGAATGGAATGGAATGGAATGGAATCGAATGGAATGGAATGGAATGGAATGGAATGGAATGGAATGGAATGGAATGGAATGGAATCAACCCGAGTAGAACGGAATGGAATGGAATGGAATGGAATGGAATGGAATGGAATGGAATGGAATGGAATGGAATGGAATTCAATGGAATAGAATGGAATGGAATGGAATAGAATGGAATGGAATGGAATTGAATCGAATGGAATGGAATGGAATGGAATGCAATGGAATGGGATGGAATGGAATCAACCCGAGTAGAACGGAATGGATTGGAATGGAAAGGAATGGAATGGAATGGAATGGAATGAATGGAATGGAATGGAATGGAATGGAATGGAATCGAATGGAATCGAATGGAATGGAACGGAATGGAATGGAATGGAATGGAATCGAATGGAATGGAATGGAATGGAATGGAATCGAATGGAATGGAATGGAATGGAATGGAATGGAATGGAATGGAATGGAATGAACCGGAGTAGAACGGAATGGAATGGAATGGAATGGAATGGAATGGAATGGAATCGAACAGAATCGAATGGAATGGAATGGAATGGAATGGAATGGAATGGAATGGAATGGAATCGAATCGAATGGAATCGAATGGAATGGAATGGAATGGAATGGAATGGAATGGAATGGAATGGAATGGAATGGAATGGAATGGAATGGAATCAACCCGAGTAGATTGGAATGGATTGGAATGGAATGGAATGGAATGGAATGGAATTCAATGGAAAAAATGAAATGGAATGGAATGGAATGGAATGGAATGGAATGGAATGGAATCGAATGGAATCGAATGGAATCGAATGGAATGGAATGGAATGGAATGGAATGGAATGGAATGGAATGGAATGGAATCAACCCGAGTAGAACGGAATGGAATGGAATGGAATGGAATGGAATGGAATGGAATGGAATGGAATTCAATGGAATGGAATGGAATGGAATGGAATGGAATGGAATGGAATGGAATGGAATGGAATTCAATGGAATGGAATCGAATGGAATGGACTGCAATGAAATGGAATGGAATGGAATGGAATGGAATGGAATGGAATGGAATGGAATGGAATGGAATGGAATGGAATGCAATGAAATGGAATGGAATGGAATGGAATCGAATGGAATGGACTGGAATGAAATGTAATGGAATGGAATGGAATGGAATGGAATGGAATGGAATGGAATGGAATGGAATGGAATGGAATCAACCCGAGTAGAATGGAATGGATTGGAATGGAATGGAATGGAATGGAATCGAATGGAATGGAATGGAATCGAATGGAATGGAAAGGAATGGAATGGACGCGAGTAGAACGGAATGGAATGGAATGGAATGGAATGGAATGGAATGGAATGGAATGGAATGGAATGGAATGGAATGAACCCGAGTAGAACGGAATGGAATGGAATGGAATGGAATGGAATGGAATGGAATTTAATGGAATGGAATGGAAAGGAATGGAATGGAATGGAATCAACCCGAGTAGAATGGAATGGGTAGGAATGGAATGGAATGGAATGGAATGGAATGTAATTCAATAGAATAGAATGGAAGGGAATGGAAAGGAAAGGAAAGGAATGGAATAGAGTGGAATCGAATGGAATCGAATGGAATCGAATGGAATGGAGTGGAATAGAATGGAATCAACCCGAATAGAACGGAACGGAACGGAACGGAACGGAACGGAATGGAATGGAGTGAAATGGAATGGAATCAAATGGAATCGAATGGAACCGAATGGAATGGAATGGAAGGGAATGGAATGCAATGGAATGGAATGGAATGGAATGGAATCAACCCGAGTAGAATGGAATGGACTGGAATGGAATGGAATGGAATGGAATGGAATGGAATGGAATGGAATGGAATGGAATGGAATGGAATGGAATCAACCCGAGTAGAACGGAATGGAATGGAATGGAATGGAATGGAATGGAATGGAATGGAATGGAATGGAATCAACCCTAGTAGAATGTAATGGATTGGAATGGAATGGAATGGAATGGAATGGAATGGAATGGAATTCAATGGAATGGAATTCAATGGAATGGAATCGAATGGAATGGACTGCAATGAAATGGAATGGAATGGAATGGAATGGAATGGAATGGAATGGAATGGAATGGAATGGAATGGAATGGAATGGAATGGAATGGAATCAACCCGAGTAGAATGGAATGGATTGGAATGGAATGGAATGGAATGGAATCGAATGGAATGGAATGGAATCGAATGGAATGGAAAGGAATGGAATGGACGCGAGTAGAACGGAATGGAATGGAATGGAATGGAATGGAATGGAATGGAATGGAATGGAATGGAATGGAATGGAATGGAATGAACCCGAGTAGAACGGAATGGAATGGAATGGAATGGAATGGAATGGAATGGAATGGAATTTAATGGAATGGAATGGAAAGGAATGGAATGGAATGGAATCAACCCGAGTAGAATGGAATGGGTAGGAATGGAATGGAATGGAATGGAATGTAATTCAATAGAATAGAATGGAAGGGAATGGAAAGGAATGGAAAGGAATGGAATGGAATGGAATCGAATGGAATCGAATGGAATCGAATGGAATGGAGTGGAATAGAATGGAATCAACCCGAATAGAACGGAACGGAACGGAACGGAATGGAACGGAACGGAATGGAATGGAGTGAAATGGAATGGAATCAAATGGAATCGAATGGAACCGAATGGAATGGAATGGAAGGGAATGGAATGCAATGGAATGGAATGGAATGGAATGGAATCAACCTGAGTAGAATGGAATGGACTGGAATGGAATGGAATGGAATGGAATGGAATGGAATGGAATGGAATCAACCCGAGTAGAACGGAATGGAACGGAATGGAATGGAATGGAATGGAATGGAATGGAATGGAATGGAATGGAATGGAATGGAATGGAATCAACCCGAGTAGAACGGAATGGAATGGAATGGAATGGAATGGAATGGAATGGAATGAACCCGAGTAGAACGGAATGGAATGGAATGGAATGGAATGGAAAGGAATGGAATGGAATGGAATCGAATGGAATCGAATGGATTGGAATGGAATGGAATGGAATGGAATGGAATGGAATGGAATGGAAAGGAATGGAATCAACCCGAGTAGATTGGAATGGATTGGAATGGAATGGAATGGAATGGAATGGAATTCAATGGAAAAAATGAAATGGAATGGAATGGAATGGAATGGAATGGAATGGAATCGAATGGAATCGAACGGAATGGAATGGAATGGAATGGAATGGAATGGAATGGAATGGAATCGAATGGAATCGAATGGAATGGAATGGAATGGAATGGAATGGAATGGAATCAACCCGAGTAGATTGGAATGGATTGGAATGGAATGGAATGGAGTGGAATGGAATGGAATTCAATGGAAAAAATGAAATGGAATGGAATGGAATGGAATGGAATGGAATGGAATCGAATGGAATCGAATGGAATCGAATGGAATCGAATGGAATGGAGTGGAATAGAATGGAATCAACCCGAGTAGAACGGAATGGAATGGAACGGAACGGAACGGAACGGAACGGAACCGAATGGAATGGAGTGAAATGGAATGGAATCGAATGGAATCGAAAGGCACCGAATGCAATGGAAAGAAGGGAATGGAATGGAATGGAATGGAATGGAATGGAATGGAATGGAATCAACCCGAGTAGAATGGAATTGATTGGAATGGAATGGAATGGAGTGGAATGGAATGGAATTCAAGAGAATAGAATGGAATGGAATGGAATGGAATGGAATTGAATGGAATGGAATGGAATGGAATCGAATGGAATCGAATGGAATCGAATGGAATGGAGTGGAATAGAATGGAATCACCCTGAATTGAACGGAACGGAACGGAACGGAACGGAACGGAATGGAATTGAGTGAAATGGAATGGAATCGAATGGAATCGAAAGGAACCGAATGGAATGGAATGGAAGGGAATGGAAAGGAATGGAATGGAATGGAATGGAATCAACCCGAGTAGAATGGAATGGATTGGAATGGAATGGAATGGAATGGAATGGAATGGAATGGAATGGAATGGAATGGAATGGAATGGAATGGAATGGAATGGAATGGAATGGAATGGAGTGGAATGGAATGGAATGGAATTGATTCGAATGGAATGGAATGGAATGGAATGGAATGGAATGGAATGGAATGGTATCAAAAGGAATGGAATGGAATGGAATGCAATGGAATGGAATGGAATGGAATGGAATGGAATGGAATGGAATGGAATGGAATGGAATGGAATGGAATCAACCCGAGTAGAATGGAGTGGATTGGAATGGAATGGAATGGAATGGAATGGAATTCAATGGAATAGAATGAAATGGAATGGAATGGAATTGAATGGAATGGAATGGAATAGAATGGAATCGGATGGAATGGAGTGGAATGGAATGGAATGGAATGGAATGGAATGGAATGGAATGGAATCGAATGAAATGGAATGGAATGGAATGGAATGGAATGGAATGGAATGGAATGGAATGGAATGGAAAGGAATGGAATGGAATGGAATGGAATGGAATCGAATGGAATGGAAAGGAATGGAATGGACGCGAGTAGAAAGGAATGGAATGGAATGGAATGGAATGGAATGGAATGGAATGGAATGGAATCAACCCGAGTAGAATGGAATGGATTGGAATGGAATGGAATGGAATGGAATCGAATGGAATGGAATGGAATCGAATGGAATGGAAAGGAATGGAATGGACGCGAGTAGAACGGAATGGAATGGAATGGAATGGAATGGAATGGAATGGAATGGAATGGAATGGAATGGAATGGAATGAACCCGAGTAGAACGGAATGGAATGGAATGGAATGGAATGGAATGGAATGGAATTTAATGGAATGGAATGGAAAGGAATGGAATGGAATGGAATCAACCCGAGTAGAATGGAATGGGTAGGAATGGAATGGAATGGAATGGAATGGAATGTAATTCAATAGAATAGAATGGAAGGGAATGGAAAGGAAAGGAAAGGAATGGAATAGAGTGGAATCGAATGGAATCGAATGGAATCGAATGGAATGGAGTGGAATAGAATGGAATCAACCCGAATAGAACGGAACGGAACGGAACGGAACGGAACGGAATGGAATGGAGTGAAATGGAATGGAATCAAATGGAATCGAATGGAACCGAATGGAATGGAATGGAAGGGAATGGAATGCAATGGAATGGAATGGAATGGAATGGAATCAACCCGAGTAGAATGGAATGGACTGGAATGGAATGGAATGGAATGGAATGGAATGGAATGGAATGGAATGGAATGGAATGGAATGGAATCAACCCGAGTAGAACGGAATGGAATGGAATGGAATGGAATGGAATGGAATGGAATGGAATGGAATGGAATCAACCCTAGTAGAATGTAATGGATTGGAATGGAATGGAATGGAATGGAATGGAATGGAATGGAATTCAATGGAATGGAATTCAATGGAATGGAATCGAATGGAATGGACTGCAATGAAATGGAATGGAATGGAATGGAATGGAATGGAATGGAATGGAATGGAATGGAATGGAATGGAATGGAATGGAATGGAATCAACCCGAGTAGAATGGAATGGATTGGAATGGAATGGAATGGAATGGAATCGAATGGAATGGAATGGAATCGAATGGAATGGAAAGGAATGGAATGGACGCGAGTAGAACGGAATGGAATGGAATGGAATGGAATGGAATGGAATGGAATGGAATGGAATGGAATGGAATGGAATGGAATGAACCCGAGTAGAACGGAATGGAATGGAATGGAATGGAATGGAATGGAATGGAATGGAATTTAATGGAATGGAATGGAAAGGAATGGAATGGAATGGAATCAACCCGAGTAGAATGGAATGGGTAGGAATGGAATGGAATGGAATGGAATGTAATTCAATAGAATAGAATGGAAGGGAATGGAAAGGAATGGAAAGGAATGGAATGGAATGGAATCGAATGGAATCGAATGGAATCGAATGGAATGGAGTGGAATAGAATGGAATCAACCCGAGTAGAACGGAACGGAACGGAACGGAATGGAACGGAACGGAATGGAATGGAGTGAAATGGAATGGAATCAAATGGAATCGAATGGAACCGAATGGAATGGAATGGAAGGGAATGGAATGCAATGGAATGGAATGGAATGGAATGGAATCAACCTGAGTAGAATGGAATGGACTGGAATGGAATGGAATGGAATGGAATGGAATGGAATGGAATGGAATCAACCCGAGTAGAACGGAATGGAACGGAATGGAATGGAATGGAATGGAATGGAATGGAATGGAATGGAATGGAATGGAATGGAATGGAATCAACCCGAGTAGAACGGAATGGAATGGAATGGAATGGAATGGAATGGAATGGAATGGAATGAACCCGAGTAGAACGGAATGGAATGGAATGGAATGGAATGGAAAGGAATGGAATGGAATGGAATCGAATGGAATCGAATGGATTGGAATGGAATGGAATGGAATGGAATGGAATGGAATGGAATGGAAAGGAATGGAATCAACCCGAGTAGATTGGAATGGATTGGAATGGAATGGAATGGAATGGAATGGAATTCAATGGAAAAAATGAAATGGAATGGAATGGAATGGAATGGAATGGAATGGAATCGAATGGAATCGAACGGAATGGAATGGAATGGAATGGAATGGAATGGAATGGAATGGAATGGAATCGAATGGAATCGAATGGAATGGAATGGAATGGAATGGAATGGAATGGAATCAACCCGAGTAGATTGGAATGGATTGGAATGGAATGGAATGGAGTGGAATGGAATGGAATTCAATGGAAAAAAATGAAATGGAATGGAATGGAATGGAATGGAATGGAATGGAATCGAATGGAATCGAATGGAATCGAATGGAATCGAATGGAATGGAGTGGAATAGAATGGAATCAACCCGAGTAGAACGGAATGGAATGGAACGGAACGGAACGGAACGGAACGGAACCGAATGGAATGGAGTGAAATGGAATGGAATCGAATGGAATCGAAAGGCACCGAATGCAATGGAAAGAAGGGAATGGAATGGAATGGAATGGAATGGAATGGAATGGAATGGAATCAACCCGAGTAGAATGGAATGGATTGGAATGGAATGGAATGGAGTGGAATGGAATGGAATTCAAGAGAATAGAATGGAATGGAATGGAATGGAATGGAATGGAATGGAATGGAATGGAATGGAATCGAATGGAATCGAATGGAATCGAATGGAATGGAGTGGAATAGAATGGAATCACCCTGAATTGAACGGAACGGAACGGAACGGAACGGAACGGAATGGAATTGAGTGAAATGGAATGGAATCGAATGGAATCGAAAGGAACCGAATGGAATGGAATGGAAGGGAATGGAAAGGAATGGAATGGAATGGAATGGAATCAACCCGAGTAGAATGGAATGGATTGGAATGGAATGGAATGGAATGGAATGGAATGGAATGGAATGGAATGGAATGGAATGGAATAGAATGGAATGGAATGGAATGGAATGGAATGGAGTGGAATGGAATGGAATGGAATTGATTCGAATGGAATGGAATGGAATGGAATGGAATGGAATGGAATGGAATGGTATCAAAAGGAATGGAATGGAATGGAATGCAATGGAATGGAATGGAATGGAATGGAATGGAATGGAATGGAATGGAATGGAATGGAATGGAATGGAATCAACCCGAGTAGAATGGAGTGGATTGGAATGGAATGGAATGGAATGGAATGGAATTCAATGGAATAGAATGAAATGGAATGGAATGGAATTGAATGGAATGGAATGGAATAGAATGGAATCGGATGGAATGGAGTGGAATGGAATGGAATGGAATGGAATGGAATGGAATGGAATGGAATCGAATGAAATGGAATGGAATGGAATGGAATGGAATGGAATGGAATGGAATGGAATGGAATGGAAAGGAATGGAATGGAATGGAATGGAATGGAATCGAATGGAATGGAAAGGAATGGAATGGACGCGAGTAGAAAGGAATGGAATGGAATGGAATGGAATGGAATGGAATGGAATGGAATGGAATGGAATGGAATGGAATGGAATGAAACCGAGTAGAGCGGAATGGAATGGAATGGAATGGAATGGAATGGAATGGAATTTAATGGAATGGAATGGAAAGGAATGGAATGGAATGGAATCAACCCGAGTAGAATGGAATGGGTAGGAATGGAATGGAATGGAATGGAATGGAATGGAATGAAACCGAGTAGAACGGAATGGAATGGAATGGAATGGAATGGAATGGAATGGAATGGAATTTAATGGAATGGAATGGAAAGGAATGGAATGGAATGGAATCAACCCGAGTAGAATGGAATGAGTAGGAATGGAATGGAATGGAATGGAATGTAATTCAATAGAATAGAATGGAAGGGAATGGAAAGGAAAGGAAAGGAATGGAATAGAGTGGAATCGAATGGAATCGAATGGAATCGAATGGAATGGAGTGGAATAGAATGGAATCAACCCGAATAGAACGGAACGGAACGGAACGGAATGGAACGGAATGGAATGGAGTGAAATGGAATGGAATCAAATGGAATCGAATGGAACTGAATGGAATGGAATGGAAGGGAATGGAATGCAATGGAATGGAATGGAATGGAATGGAATCAACCCGAGTAGAATGGAATGGACTGGAATGGAATGGAATGGAATGGAATGGAATGGAATGGAATCAACCCGAGTAGAACGGAATGGAATGGAATGGAATGGAATGGAATGGAATGGAATGGAATGGAATTCAATGGAATGGAATTCAATGGAATGGAATCGAATGGAATGGACTGCAATGAAATGGAATGGAATGGAATGGAATGGAATGGAATGGAATGGAATGGAATGGAATGGAATGGAATCAACCCGAGTAGAATGGAATGGATTGGAATGGAATGGAATGGAATGGAATCGAATGGATTGGAATGGAATCGAATGGAATGGAAAGGAATGGAATGGACGCGAGTAGAACGGAATGGAATGGAATGGAATGGAATGGAATGGAATGGAATGGAATGGAATGAACCCGAGTAGAACGGAATGGAATGGAATGGAATGGAATGGAATGGAATGGAATGGAATTTAATGGAATGGAATGGAAAGGAATGGAATGGAATGGAATCAACCCGAGTAGAATGGAATGGGTAGGAATGGAATGGAATGGAATGGAATGTAATTCAATAGAATAGAATGGAAGGGAATGGAAAGGAATGGAAAGGAATGGAATGGAATGGAATCGAATGGAATCGAATGGAATCGAATGGAATGGAGTGGAATAGAATGGAATCAACCCGAATAGAACGGAACGGAACGGAACGGAATGGAACGGAACGGAATGGAATGGAGTGAAATGGAATGGAATCAAATGGAATCGAATGGAACCGAATGGAATGGAATGGAAGGGAATGGAATGCAATGGAATGGAATGGAATGGAATGGAATCAACCCGAGTAGAACGGAATGGAACGGAATGGAATGGAATGGAATGGAATGGAATGGAATGGAATGGAATGGAATGGAATGGAATTGATTCGAATGGAATGGAATGGAATGGAATGGAATGGAATGGAATGGTATCGAAAGGAATTGAATGGAATGGAAAGCAATGGAATGGAATGGAATGGAATGGAATGGAATGGAATGGAATCAACCCGAGTAGAATGGAGTGGATTGGAATGGAATGGAATGGAATGGAATGGAATGGAATTCAATGGAATAGAATGAAATGGAATGGAATGGAATTGAATGGAATGGAATGGAATAGAATGGAATCGGATGGAATGGAGTGGAATGGAATGGAATGGAATGGAATGGAATGGAATGGAATCGAATGGAATGGAATGGAATGGAATCGAATGGAATGGAATGGAATGGAATGGAATCAACCCGAGTAGAACGGAATGGAATGGAACGGAATGGAATGGAATGGAATGGAATGGAATGGAATGGAATGGAATGGAATGGAATTCAATGGAATAGAATGGAATGGAATGGAATAGAATGGAATGGAATGGAATTGAATCGAATGGAATGGAATGGAATGGAATGCAATGGAATGGGATGGAATGGAATCAACCCGAGTAGAACGGAATGGATTGGAATGGAAAGGAATGGAATGGAATGGAATGGAATGAATGGAATGGAATGGAATGGAATGGAATGGAATCGAATGGAATCGAATGGAATGGAACGGAATGGAATGGAATGGAATGGAATCGAATGGAATGGAATGGAATGGAATGGAATCGAATGGAATGGAATGGAATGGAATGGAATGGAATGGAATGGAATGAACCGGAGTAGAACGGAATGGAATGGAATGGAATGGAATGGAATGGAATGGAATCGAACAGAATCGAATGGAATGGAATGGAATGGAATGGAATGGAATGGAATGGAATGGAATGGAATGGAATGGAATGGAATGGAATGGAATGGAATGGAATGGAATGGAATGGAATGGAATCAACCCGAGTAGATTGGAATGGATTGGAATGGAATGAAATGGAATGGAATGGAATTCAATGGAAAAAATGAAATGGAATGGAATGGAATGGAATGGAATGGAATGGAATCGAATGGAATCGAATGGAATCGAATGGAATGGAATGGAATGGAATGGAAAGGAATGGAATGGAATCAACCCGAGTAGAACGGAATGGAATGGAATGGAATGGAATGGAATGGAATGGAATGGAATGGAATTCAATGGAATGGAATGGAATGGAATGGAATGGAATGGAATGGAATGGAATGGAATGGAATGGAATGGAATAGAATGGAATTGAATGGAATCGAATGGAATGGAATGGAATAGAATGGAATCAACTCGAGTAGAAAGGAATGGAATGGAATGGAATGGAATGGAATGGAATGGAATGGAATGCAATGAAATGGAATGGAATGGAATGGAATCGAATGGAATGGACTGGAATGAAATGTAATGGAATGGAATGGAATGGAATGGAATGGAATGGAATGGAATGGAATGGAATGGAATGGAATGGAATCAACCCGAGTAGAATGGAATGGATTGGAATGGAATGGAATGGAATGGAATCGAATGGAATGGAATGGAATCGAATGGAATGGAAAGGAATGGAATGGACGCGAGTAGAACGGAATGGAATGGAATGGAATGGAATGGAATGGAATGGAATGGAATGGAATGGAATGGAATGGAATGGAATGAACCCGAGTAGAACGGAATGGAATGGAATGGAATGGAATGGAATGGAATGGAATGGAATTTAATGGAATGGAATGGAAAGGAATGGAATGGAATGGAATCAACCCGAGTAGAATAGAATGGGTAGGAATGGAATGGAATGGAATGGAATGTAATTCAATAGAATAGAATGGAAGGGAATGGAAAGGAAAGGAAAGGAATGGAATAGAGTGGAATCGAATGGAATCGAATGGAATCGAATGGAATGGAGTGGAATAGAATGGAATCAACCCGAATAGAACGGAACGGAACGGAACGGAACGGAACGGAATGGAATGGAGTGAAATGGAATGGAATCAAATGGAATCGAATGGAACCGAATGGAATGGAATGGAAGGGAATGGAATCAACCCGAGTAGAACGGAATGGAATGGAATGGAATGGAATGGAATGGAATGGAATGGAATGGAATGGAATGGAATCAACCCTAGTAGAATGTAATGGATTGGAATGGAATGGAATGGAATGGAATGGAATGGAATGGAATGGAATTCAATGGAATGGAATTCAATGGAATGGAATCGAATGGAATGGACTGCAATGAAATGGAATGGAATGGAATGGAATGGAATGGAATGGAATGGAATGGAATGGAATGGAATGGAATGGAATGGAATGGAATGGAATGGAATGGAATCAACCCGAGTAGAATGGAATGGATTGGAATGGAATGGAATGGAATGGAATCGAATGGAATGGAATGGAATCGAATGGAATGGAAAGGAATGGAATGGACGCGAGTAGAACGGAATGGAATGGAATGGAATGGAATGGAATGGAATGGAATGGAATGGAATGGAATGGAATGAACCCGAGTAGAACGGAATGGAATGGAATGGAATGGAATGGAATGGAATGGAATGGAATGGAATGGAATTTAATGGAATGGAATGGAAAGGAATGGAATGGAATGGAATCAACCCGAGTAGAATGGAATGGGTAGGAATGGAATGGAATGGAATGGAATGTAATTCAATAGAATAGAATGGAAGGGAATGGAAAGGAATGGAAAGGAATGGAATGGAATGGAATCGAATGGAATCGAATGGAATCGAATGGAATGGAGTGGAATAGAATGGAATCAACCCGAATAGAACGGAACGGAACGGAACGGAATGGAACGGAACGGAATGGAATGGAGTGAAAAGGAATGGAATCAAATGGAATCGAATGGAACCGAATGGAATGGAATGGAAGGGAATGGAATGCAATGGAATGGAATGGAATGGAATGGAATCAACCCGAGTAGAATGGAATGGACTGGAATGGAATGGAATGGAATGGAATGGAATGGAATGGAATGGAATGGAATGGAATCAACCCGAGTAGAACGGAATGGAACGGAATGGAATGGAATGGAATGGAATGGAATGGAATGGAATGGAATGGAATGGAATGGAATGGAATCAACCCGAGTAGAACGGAATGGAATGGAATGGAATGGAATGGAATGGAATGGAATGAACCCGAGTAGAACGGAATGGAATGGAATGGAATGGAATGGAATGGAATGGAATGGAATGGAATGGAATCGAATGGAATCGAATGGATTGGAATGGAATGGAATGGAATGGAATCAACCCGAGTAGAACGGAATGGAATGGAATGGAATGGAATGGAATGGAATGGAATGGAATGGAATTCAATGGAATGGAATTCAATGGAATGGAATCGAATGGAATGGACTGCAATGAAATGGAATGGAATGGAATGGAATGGAATGGAATGGAATGGAATGGAATGGAATGGAATGGAATCAACCCGAGTAGAATGGAATGGATTGGAATGGAATGGAATGGAATGGAATCGAATGGATTGGAATGGAATCGAATGGAATGGAAAGGAATGGAATGGACGCGAGTAGAACGGAATGGAATGGAATGGAATGGAATGGAATGGAATGGAATGGAATGGAATGAACCCGAGTAGAACGGAATGGAATGGAATGGAATGGAATGGAATTTAATGGAATGGAATGGAAAGGAATGGAATGGAATGGAATCAACCCGAGTAGAATGGAATGGGTAGGAATGGAATGGAATGGAATGGAATGTAATTCAATAGAATAGAATGGAAGGGAATGGAAAGGAATGGAAAGGAATGGAATGGAATGGAATCGAATGGAATCGAATGGAATCGAATGGAATGGAGTGGAATAGAATGGAATCAACCCGAATAGAACGGAACGGAACGGAACGGAATGGAACGGAACGGAATGGAATGGAGTGAAATGGAATGGAATCAAATGGAATCGAATGGAACCGAATGGAATGGAATGGAAGGGAATGGAATGCAATGGAATGGAATGGAATGGAATGGAATCAACCCGAGTAGAACGGAATGGAACGGAATGGAATGGAATGGAATGGAATGGAATGGAATGGAATGGAATGGAATGGAATGGAATTGATTCGAATGGAATGGAATGGAATGGAATGGAATGGAATGGAATGGTATCGAAAGGAATTGAATGGAATGGAAAGCAATGGAATGGAATGGAATGGAATGGAATGGAATGGAATGGAATCAACCCGAGTAGAATGGAGTGGATTGGAATGGAATGGAATGGAATGGAATGGAATGGAATTCAATGGAATAGAATGAAATGGAATGGAATGGAATTGAATGGAATGGAATGGAATAGAATGGAATCGGATGGAATGGAGTGGAATGGAATGGAATGGAATGGAATGGAATGGAATGGAATCGAATGGAATGGAATGGAATGGAATCGAATGGAATGGAATGGAATGGAATGGAATCAACCCGAGTAGAACGGAATGGAATGGAACGGAATGGAATGGAATGGAATGGAATGGAATGGAATGGAATGGAATGGAATGGAATTCAATGGAATAGAATGGAATGGAATGGAATAGAATGGAATGGAATGGAATTGAATCGAATGGAATGGAATGGAATGGAATGCAATGGAATGGGATGGAATGGAATCAACCCGAGTAGAACGGAATGGATTGGAATGGAAAGGAATGGAATGGAATGGAATGGAATGAATGGAATGGAATGGAATGGAATGGAATGGATTCGAATGGAATCGAATGGAATGGAACGGAATGGAATGGAATGGAATGGAATCGAATGGAATGGAATGGAATGGAATGGAATCGAATGGAATGGAATGGAATGGAATGGAATGGAATGGAATGGAATGAACCGGAGTAGAACGGAATGGAATGGAATGGAATGGAATGGAATGGAATGGAATCGAACAGAATCGAATGGAATGGAATGGAATGGAATGGAATGGAATGGAATGGAATGGAATGGAATGGAATGGAATGGAATGGAATGGAATGGAATGGAATGGAATGGAATGGAATCAACCCGAGTAGATTGGAATGGATTGGAATGGAATGAAATGGAATGGAATGGAATTCAATGGAAAAAATGAAATGGAATGGAATGGAATGGAATGGAATGGAATGGAATCGAATGGAATCGAATGGAATCGAATGGAATGGAATGGAATGGAATGGAAAGGAATGGAATGGAATCAACCCGAGTAGAACGGAATGGAATGGAATGGAATGGAATGGAATGGAATGGAATGGAATGGAATTCAATGGAATGGAATGGAATGGAATGGAATGGAATGGAATGGAATGGAATGGAATGGAATAGAATGGAATTGAATGGAATCGAATGGAATGGAATGGAATAGAATGGAATCAACTCGAGTAGAAAGGAATGGAATGGAATGGAATGGAATGGAATGGAATGGAATGGAATGCAATGAAATGGAATGGAATGGAATGGAATCGAATGGAATGGACTGGAATGAAATGTAATGGAATGGAATGGAATGGAATGGAATGGAATGGAATGGAATGGAATGGAATGGAATGGAATGGAATCAACCCGAGTAGAATGGAATGGATTGGAATGGAATGGAATGGAATGGAATCGAATGGAATGGAATGGAATCGAATGGAATGGAAAGGAATGGAATGGACGCGAGTAGAACGGAATGGAATGGAATGGAATGGAATGGAATGGAATGGAATGGAATGGAATGGAATGGAATGGAATGAACCCGAGTAGAACGGAATGGAATGGAATGGAATGGAATGGAATGGAATGGAATGGAATTTAATGGAATGGAATGGAAAGGAATGGAATGGAATGGAATCAACCCGAGTAGAATGGAATGGGTAGGAATGGAATGGAATGGAATGGAATGTAATACAATAGAATAGAATGGAAGGGAATGGAAAGGAAAGGAAAGGAATGGAATAGAGTGGAATCGAATGGAATCGAATGGAATCGAATGGAATGGAGTGGAATAGAATGGAATCAACCCGAATAGAACGGAACGGAACGGAACGGAACGGAACGGAATGGAATGGAGTGAAATGGAATGGAATCAAATGGAATCGAATGGAACCGAATGGAATGGAATGGAAGGGAATGGAATGCAATGGAATGGAATGGAATGGAATGGAATCAACCCGAGTAGAATGGAATGGACTGGAATGGAATGGAATGGAATGGAATGGAATGGAATGGAATGGAATGGAATGGAATGGAATGGAATCAACCCGAGTAGAACGGAATGGAATGGAATGGAATGGAATGGAATGGAATGGAATGGAATGGAATGGAATCAACCCTAGTAGAATGTAATGGATTGGAATGGAATGGAATGGAATGGAATGGAATGGAATGGAATGGAATTCAATGGAATGGAATTCAATGGAATGGAATCGAATGGAATGGACTGCAATGAAATGGAATGGAATGGAATGGAATGGAATGGAATGGAATGGAATGGAATGGAATGGAATGGAATGGAATGGAATGGAATGGAATGGAATGGAATCAACCCGAGTAGAATGGAATGGATTGGAATGGAATGGAATGGAATGGAATCGAATGGAATGGAATGGAATCGAATGGAATGGAAAGGAATGGAATGGACGCGAGTAGAACGGAATGGAATGGAATGGAATGGAATGGAATGGAATGGAATGGAATGGAATGGAATGGAATGGAATGAACCCGAGTAGAACGGAATGGAATGGAATGGAATGGAATGGAATGGAATGGAATGGAATGGAATGGAATTTAATGGAATGGAATGGAAAGGAATGGAATGGAATGGAATCAACCCGAGTAGAATGGAATGGGTAGGAATGGAATGGAATGGAATGGAATGTAATTCAATAGAATAGAATGGAAGGGAATGGAAAGGAATGGAAAGGAATGGAATGGAATGGAATCGAATGGAATCGAATGGAATCGAATGGAATGGAGTGGAATAGAATGGAATCAACCCGAATAGAACGGAACGGAACGGAACGGAATGGAACGGAACGGAATGGAATGGAGTGAAAAGGAATGGAATCAAATGGAATCGAATGGAACCGAATGGAATGGAATGGAAGGGAATGGAATGCAATGGAATGGAATGGAATGGAATGGAATCAACCCGAGTAGAATGGAATGGACTGGAATGGAATGGAATGGAATGGAATGGAATGGAATGGAATGGAATGGAATGGAATCAACCCGAGTAGAACGGAATGGAACGGAATGGAATGGAATGGAATGGAATGGAATGGAATGGAATGGAATGGAATGGAATGGAATGGAATCAACCCGAGTAGAACGGAATGGAATGGAATGGAATGGAATGGAATGGAATGGAATGAACCCGAGTAGAACGGAATGGAATGGAATGGAATGGAATGGAATGGAATGGAATGGAATGGAATGGAATGGAATCGAATGGAATCGAATGGATTGGAATGGAATGGAATGGAATGGAATGGAATGGAATGGAATGGAAAGGAATGGAATCAACCCGAGTAGATTGGAATGGATTGGAATGGAATGGAATGGAATGGAATGGAATTCAATGGAAAAAATGAAATGGAATGGAATGGAATGGAATGGAATGGAATGGAATCGAATGGAATCGAACGGAATGGAATGGAATGGAATGGAATGGAATGGAATGGAATGGAATCGAATGGAATCGAATGGAATGGAATGGAATGGAATGGAATGGAATGGAATGGAATCAACCCGAGTAGATTGGAATGGATTGGAATGGAATGGAATGGAGTGGAATGGAATGGAATTCAATGGAAAAAATGAAATGGAATGGAATGGAATGGAATGGAATGGAATGGAATGGAATCGAATGGAATCGAATGGAATCGAATGGAATGGAGTGGAATAGAATGGAATCAACCCGAGTAGAACGGAATGGAATGGAACGGAACGGAACGGAACGGAACGGAACCGAATGGAATGGAGTGAAATGGAATGGAATCGAATGGAATCGAAAGGCACCGAATGCAATGGAAAGAAGGGAATGGAATGGAATGGAATGGAATGGAATGGAATGGAATGGAATCAACCCGAGTAGAATGGAATGGATTGGAATGGAATGGAATGGAGTGGAATGGATTGGAATTCAATAGAATAGAATGGAATGGAATGGAATGGAATGGAATGGAATGGAATGGAATCGAATGGAATCGAATGGAATCGAATGGAATGGAGTGGAATAGAATGGAATCAACCTGAATTGAACGGAACGGAACGGAACGGAACGGAACGGAATGGAATTGAGTGAAATGGAATGGAATCGAATGGAATCGAAAGGAACCGAATGGAATGGAATGGAAGGGAATGGAATGGAATGGAATGGAATGGAATGGAATCAACCCGAGTAGAATGGAATGGATTGGAATGGAATGGAATGGAATGGAATGGAATGGAATGGAATAGAATGGAATGGAATGGAATGGAATGGAATGGAGTGGAATGGACGCGAGTAGAACGGAATGGAATGGAATGGAATGGAATGGAATGGAATGGAATGGAATGGAATGGAATGGAATGGAATGAACCCAAGTAGAACGGAATGGAATGGAATGGAATGGAATGGAATGGAATGGAATGGAATGGAATGGAATGGAATTTAATGGAATGGAATGGAAAGGAATGGAATGGAATGGAATCAACCCGAGTAGAATGGAATGGGTAGGAATGGAATGGAATGGAATGGAATGTAATTCAATAGAATAGAATGGAAGGGAATGGAAAGGAATGGAAAGGAATGGAATGGAATGGAATCGAATGGAATCGAATGGAATCGAATGGAATGGAGTGGAATAGAATGGAATCAACCCGAATAGAACGGAACGGAACGGAACGGAATGGAACGGAACGGAATGGAATGGAGTGAAAAGGAATGGAATCAAATGGAATCGAATGGAACCGAATGGAATGGAATGGAAGGGAATGGAATGCAATGGAATGGAATGGAATGGAATGGAATCAACCCGAGTAGAATGGAATGGACTGGAATGGAATGGAATGGAATGGAATGGAATGGAATGGAATGGAATGGAATCAACCCGAGTAGAACGGAATGGAACGGAATGGAATGGAATGGAATGGAATGGAATGGAATGGAATGGAATGGAATGGAATGGAATCAACCCGAGTAGAACGGAATGGAATGGAATGGAATGGAATGGAATGGAATGGAATGAACCCGAGTAGAACGGAATGGAATGGAATGGAATGGAATGGAATGGAATGGAATGGAATGGAATGGAATGGAATGGAATGGAATCGAATGGAATCGAATGGATTGGAATGGAATGGAATGGAATGGAATGGAATGGAATGGAATGGAAAGGAATGGAATCAACCCGAGTAGATTGGAATGGATTGGAATGGAATGGAATGGAATGGAATGGAATTCAATGGAAAAAATGAAATGGAATGGAATGGAATGGAATGGAATGGAATGGAATCGAATGGAATCGAGCGGAATGGAATGGAATGGAATGGAATGGAATGGAATGGAATGGAATCGAATGGAATCGAATGGAATGGAATGGAATGGAATGGAATGGAATGGAATGGAATCAACCCGAGTAGATTGGAATGGATTGGAATGGAATGGAATGGAGTGGAATGGAATGGAATTCAATGGAAAAAATGAAATGGAATGGAATGGAATGGAATGGAATGGAATGGAATGGAATCGAATGGAATCGAATGGAATCGAATGGAATGGAGTGGAATAGAATGGAATCAACCCGAGTAGAACGGAATGGAATGGAACGGAACGGAACGGAACGGAACGGAACCGAATGGAATGGAGTGAAATGGAATGGAATCGAATGGAATCGAAAGGCACCGAATGCAATGGAAAGAAGGGAATGGAATGGAATGGAATGGAATGGAATGGAATGGAATGGAATCAACCCGAGTAGAATGGAATGGATTGGAATGGAATGGAATGGAGTGGAATGGATTGGAATTCAATAGAATAGAATGGAATGGAATGGAATGGAATGGAATGGAATGGAATGGAATCGAATGGAATCGAATGGAATCGAATGGAATGGAGTGGAATAGAATGGAATCAACCTGAATTGAACGGAACGGAACGGAACGGAACGGAACGGAATGGAATTGAGTGAAATGGAATGGAATCGAATGGAATCGAAAGGAACCGAATGGAATGGAATGGAAGGGAATGGAATGGAATGGAATGGAATGGAATGGAATCAACCCGAGTAGAATGGAATGGATTGGAATGGAATGGAATGGAATGGAATGGAATGGAATGGAATAGAATGGAATGGAATGGAATGGAATGGAATGGAATGGTATCAAAAGGAATGGAATGGAATGGAATGCAATGGAATGGAATGGAATGGAATGGAATGGAATGGAATGGAATAGAATGGAATTGAATGGAATCGAATGGAATGGAATGGAATAGAATGGAATCAACTCGAGTAGAAAGGAATGGAATGGAATGGAATGGAATGGAATGGAATGGAATGGAATGGAATGCAATGAAATGGAATGGAATGGAATGGAATCGAATGGAATGGACTGGAATGAAATGTAATGGAATGGAATGGAATGGAATGGAATGGAATGGAATGGAATGGAATGGAATGGAATGGAATGGAATCAACCCGAGTAGAATGGAATGGATTGGAATGGAATGGAATGGAATGGAATCGAATGGAATGGAATGGAATCGAATGGAATGGAAAGGAATGGAATGGACGCGAGTAGAACGGAATGGAATGGAATGGAATGGAATGGAATGGAATGGAATGGAATGGAATGGAATGGAATGAACCCGAGTAGAACGGAATGGAATGGAATGGAATGGAATGGAATGGAATGGAATTTAATGGAATGGAATGGAAAGGAATGGAATGGAATGGAATCAACCCGAGTAGAATGGAATGGGTAGGAATGGAATGGAATGGAATGGAATGTAATTCAATAGAATAGAATGGAAGGGAATGGAAAGGAAAGGAAAGGAATGGAATAGAGTGGAATCGAATGGAATCGAATGGAATCGAATGGAATGGAGTGGAATAGAATGGAATCAACCCGAATAGAACGGAACGGAACGGAACGGAACGGAACGGAATGGAATGGAGTGAAATGGAATGGAATCAAATGGAATCGAATGGAACCGAATGGAATGGAATGGAAGGGAATGGAATGCAATGGAATGGAATGGAATGGAATGGAATCAACCCGAGTAGAATGGAATGGACTGGAATGGAATGGAATGGAATGGAATGGAATGGAATGGAATGGAATGGAATGGAATGGAATGGAATCAACCCGAGTAGAACGGAATGGAATGGAATGGAATGGAATGGAATGGAATGGAATGGAATGGAATGGAATCAACCCTAGTAGAATGTAATGGATTGGAATGGAATGGAATGGAATGGAATGGAATGGAATGGAATGGAATTCAATGGAATGGAATTCAATGGAATGGAATCGAATGGAATGGACTGCAATGAAATGGAATGGAATGGAATGGAATGGAATGGAATGGAATGGAATGGAATGGAATGGAATGGAATGGAATCAACCCGAGTAGAATGGAATGGATTGGAATGGAATGGAATGGAATGGAATCGAATGGAATGGAATGGAATCGAATGGAATGGAAAGGAATGGAATGGACGCGAGTAGAACGGAATGGAATGGAATGGAATGGAATGGAATGGAATGGAATGGAATGGAATGGAATGGAATGAACCCGAGTAGAACGGAATGGAATGGAATGGAATGGAATGGAATGGAATGGAATGGAATGGAATGGAATTTAATGGAATGGAATGGAAAGGAATGGAATGGAATGGAATCAACCCGAGTAGAATGGAATGGGTAGGAATGGAATGGAATGGAATTGAATGTAATTCAATAGAATAGAATGGAAGGGAATGGAAAGGAATGGAAAGGAATGGAATGGAATGGAATCGAATGGAATCGAATGGAATCGAATGGAATGGAGTGGAATAGAATGGAATCAACCCGAATAGAACGGAACGGAACGGAACGGAATGGAACGGAACGGAATGGAATGGAGTGAAATGGAATGGAATCAAATGGAATCGAGTGGAACCGAATGGAATGGAATGGAAGGGAATGGAATGCAATGGAATGGAATGGAATGGATTGGAATCAACCCGAGTAGAATGGAATGGACTGGAATGGAATGGAATGGAATGGAATGGAATGGAATGGAATGGAATGGAATCAACCCGAGTAGAACGGAATGGAACGGAATGGAATGGAATGGAATGGAATGGAATGGAATGGAATGGAATGGAATGGAATGGAATGGAATCAACCCGAGTAGAACGGAATGGAATGGAATGGAATGGAATGGAATGGAATGGAATGAACCCGAGTAGAACGGAATGGAATGGAATGGAATGGAATGGAATGGAATGGAATGGAATGGAATCGAATGGAATCGAATGGATTGGAATGGAATGGAATGGAATGGAATGGAATGGAATGGAATGGAATGGAATGGAATCAACCCGAGTAGATTGGAATGGATTGGAATGGAATGGAATGGAATGGAATGGAATTCAATGGAAAAAATGAAATGGAATGGAATGGAATGGAATGGAATGGAATGGAATCGAATGGAATCGAACGGAATGGAATGGAATGGAATGGAATGGAATGGAATGGAATGGAATGGAATCGAATGGAATCGAATGGAATGGAATGGAATGGAATGGAATGGAATGGAATCAACCCGAGTAGATTGGAATGGATTGGAATGGAATGGAATGGAGTGGAATGGAATGGAATTCAATGGAAAAAATGAAATGGAATGGAATGGAATGGAATGGAATGGAATGGAATCGAATGGAATCGAATGGAATCGAATGGAATCGAATGGAATGGAGTGGAATAGAATGGAATCAACCCGAGTAGAACGGAATGGAATGGAACGGAACGGAACGGAACGGAACGGAACCGAATGGAATGGAGTGAAATGGAATGGAATCGAATGGAATCGAAAGGCACCGAATGCAATGGAAAGAAGGGAATGGAATGGAATGGAATGGAATGGAATGGAATGGAATGGAATCAACCCGAGTAGAATGGAATGGATTGGAATGGAATGGAATGGAGTGGAATGGATTGGAATTCAATAGAATAGAATGGAATGGAATGGAATGGAATGGAATGGAATGGAATGGAATCGAATGGAATCGAATGGAATCGAATGGAATGGAGTGGAATAGAATGGAATCAACCTGAATTGAACGGAACGGAACGGAACGGAACGGAACGGAATGGAATTGAGTGAAATGGAATGGAATCGAATGGAATCGAAAGGAACCGAATGGAATGGAATGGAAGGGAATGGAATGGAATGGAATGGAATGGAATGGAATCAACCCGAGTAGAATGGAATGGATTGGAATGGAATGGAATGGAATGGAATGGAATGGAATGGAATAGAATGGAATGGAATGGAATGGAATGGAATGGAGTGGAATGGAATGGAATGGAATTGATTCGAATGGAATGGAATGGAATGGAATGGAATGGAATGGAATGGTATCAAAAGGAATGGAATGGAATGGAATGCAATGGAATGGAATGGAATGGAATGGAATGGAATGGAATGGAATGGAATGGAATGGAATGGAATGGAATGGAATCAACCCGAGTAGAATGGAGTGGATTGGAATGGAATGGAATGGAATGGAATGGAATTCAATGGAATAGAATGAAATGGAATGGAATGGAATTGAATGGAATGGAATGGAATAGAATGGAATCGGATGGAATGGAGTGGAATGGAATGGAATGGAATGGAATGGAATGGAATGGAATGGAATCGAATGAAATGGAATGGAATGGAATGGAATGGAATGGAATGGAATGGAATGGAAAGGAATGGAATGGAATGGAATTCAATGGAATAGAATGGAATGGAATGGAATAGAATGGAATTGAATGGAATTGAATCGAATGGAATGGAATGGAATGGAATGGAATGGAATGGAATGGAATGGAATGGAATCAACCCGAGTAGAACGGAATGGATTGGAATGGAAAGGAATGGAATGGAATGGAATGGAATGAATGGAATGGAATGGAATGGAATGGAATCGAAGGGAATCGAATGGAATCGAATGGAATGGAACGGAATGGAATGGAATGGAATGGAATCGAATGGAATGGAATGGAATGGAATGGAATCGAATGTAATGGAATGGAAAGGAATGGAATGGAATGGAATGGAATGGAATGGAATCACCCCGAGTAGAACGGAATGGAATGGAATGGAATGGAATGGAAAGGAATGGAATGGAATGGAATGGAATGGAATCGAATGGAATCGAATGGAATCGAATGGAATGGAATGGAATGGAATGGAATCAACCCGAGTAGAACGGAATGGAAGGGAATGGAATGGAATGGAATGGAATGGAATGGAATGGAATGGAATGGAATGGAATTCAATGAAATAGAATGGAATGGAATGGAATGGAATGGAATGGAATGGAATGGAATGGAAACGAATGGAATCGAATGGAATCGAGTGGAATGGAATGGAATAGAATGGAATCAACCCGAGTAGAACGGAATGGAATGGAATGGAATGGAATGGAATGGAATGGAATGGAATGCAATGGAATGGAATGGAATGGAATGGAATGCAATGGAATAGAATGGAATGGAATGGAATCAACCCGAGTAGAACGGAATGGAATGGAATGGAATGGAATGGAATGGAATGGAATGGAATGGAATGGAATGGAATGGAATTCAATGGAATATAATGGAATGGAATGGAATGGAATGGAAAGGAATGGAATGGAATGGAATGGAATGGAATGGAATCAACCCGAGTAGAACGGAATGGAATGGAATGGAAAGGAATGGAATGGAATGGAATGGAATGGAATATAATGGAATGGAATGGAATCGAATGGAATCGAATGGAATCGAATGGAATGGAATGGAATGGAATGGAATGGAATGGAATGGAATCGAATGGAATGGAACGGAACGGAACGGAATGGAATGGAATGGAATGGAATGGAATGGAATGGAATGGAAAGGAATTCAATGGAATAGAATGGAATGGAATGAAATGGAATGGAATCAACCCGAGTAGAATGGAATGGAATGGAATGGAATGGAATGGAATGGAATGGAATGGAATGGAATGGAATGGAATTCTATGGAATGGAATTCAATGGAATAGAATGGAATGGAATGGAATGGAATAGAATGGAATGAACCCGAGTAGAACGGAATGGAATGGAATGGAATTGAATGGAATGGAATGGAATGGAATGGTATCTAAAGGAATGGAATGGAATGGAATGCAATGGAATGGAATGGAATGGAATGGAATGGAATGGAATGGAATGGAATGGAATAGAATGGAATTGAATGGAATCGAATGGAATGGAATGGAATAGAATGGAATCAACTCGAGTAGAAAGGAATGGAATGGAATGGAATGGAATGGAATGGAATGGAATGGAATGCAATGAAATGGAATGGAATGGAATGGAATCGAATGGAATGGACTGGAATGAAATGTAATGGAATGGAATGGAATGGAATGGAATGGAATGGAATGGAATGGAATGGAATGGAATGGAATCAACCCGAGTAGAACGGAATGGATTGGAATGGAATGGAATGGAATGGAATCGAATGGAATGGAATGGAATCGAATGGAATGGAAAGGAATGGAATGGACGCGAGTAGAACGGAATGGAATGGAATGGAATGGAATGGAATGGAATGGAATGGAATGGAATGGAATGAACCCGAGTAGAACGGAATGGAATGGAAAGGAATGGAATGGAATGGAATGGAATTTAATGGAATGGAATGGAAAGGAATGGAATGGAATGGAATCAACCCGAGTAGAATGGAATGGGTAGGAATGGAATGGAATGGAATGGAATGTAATTCAATAGAATAGAATGGAAGGGAATGGAAAGGAAAGGAAAGGAATGGAATAGAGTGGAATCGAATGGAATCGAATGGAATCGAATGGAATGGAGTGGAATAGAATGGAATCAACCCGAATAGAACGGAACGGAACGGAACGGAACGGAACGGAATGGAATGGAGTGAAATGGAATGGAATCAAATGGAATCGAATGGAACCGAATGGAATGGAATGGAAGGGAATGGAATGCAATGGAATGGAATGGAATGGAATGGAATCAACCCGAGTAGAATGGAATGGACTGGAATGGAATGGAATGGAATGGAATGGAATGGAATGGAATGGAATGGAATGGAATGGAATGGAATGGAATCAACCCGAGTAGAACGGAATGGAATGGAATGGAATGGAATGGAATGGAATGGAATGGAATGGAATCAACCCTAGTAGAATGTAATGGATTGGAATGGAATGGAATGGAATGGAATGGAATGGAATGGAATGGAATTCAATGGAATGGAATTCAATGGAATGGAATCGAATGGAATGGACTGCAATGAAATGGAATGGAATGGAATGGAATGGAATGCAATGGAATGGAATGGAATGGAATGGAATGGAATGGAATCAACCCGAGTAGAATGGAATGGATTGGAATGGAATGGAATGGAATGGAATCGAATGGAATGGAATGGAATCGAATGGAATGGAAAGGAATGGAATGGACGCGAGTAGAACGGAATGGAATGGAATGGAATGGAATGGAATGGAATGGAATGGAATGGAATGGAATGGAATGGAATGAACCCGAGTAGAACGGAATGGAATGGAATGGAATGGAATGGAATGGAATGGAATGGAATGGAATGGAATTTAATGGAATGGAATGGAAAGGAATGGAATGGAATGGAATCAACCCGAGTAGAATGGAATGGGTAGGAATGGAATGGAATGGAATGGAATGTAATTCAATAGAATAGAATGGAAGGGAATGGAAAGGAATGGAAAGGAATGGAATGGAATGGAATCGAATGGAATCGAATGGAATCGAATGGAATGGAGTGGAATAGAATGGAATCAACCCGAATAGAACGGAACGGAACGGAACGGAATGGAACGGAACGGAATGGAATGGAGTGAAATGGAATGGAATCAAATGGAATCGAATGGAACCGAATGGAATGGAATGGAAGGGAATGGAATGCAATGGAATGGAATGGAATGGAATGGAATCAACCCGAGTAGAATGGAATGGACTGGAATGGAATGGAATGGAATGGAATGGAATGGAATGGAATGGAATGGAATGGAAACAACCCGAGTAGAACGGAATGGAACGGAATGGAATGGAATGGAATGGAATGGAATGGAATGGAATGGAATGGAATGGAATGGAATGGAATGGAATCAACCCGAGTAGAACGGAATGGAATGGAATGGAATGGAATGGAATGGAATGGAATGGAATGGAATGAACCCGAGTAGAACGGAATGGAATGGAATGGAATGGAATGGAATGGAATGGAATGGAATGGAATGGAATCGAATGGAATCGAATGGATTGGAATGGAATGGAATGGAATGGAATGGAATGGAATGGAATGGAATGGAATGGAAAGGAATGGAATCAACCCGAGTAGATTGGAATGGATTGGAATGGAATGGAATGGAATGGAATGGAATTCAATGGAAAAAATGAAATGGAATGGAATGGAATGGAATGGAATGGAATGGAATCGAATGGAATCGAACGGAATGGAATGGAATGGAATGGAATGGAATGGAATGGAATGGAATGGAATCGAATGGAATCGAATGGAATGGAATGGAATGGAATGGAATGGAATGGAATCAACCCGAGTAGATTGGAATGGATTGGAATGGAATGGAATGGAGTGGAATGGAATGGAATTCAATGGAAAAAATGAAATGGAATGGAATGGAATGGAATGGAATGGAATGGAATGGAATCGAATGGAATCGAATGGAATCGAATGGAATGGAGTGGAATAGAATGGAATCAACCCGAGTAGAACGGAATGGAATGGAACGGAACGGAACGGAACGGAACGGAACCGAATGGAATGGAGTGAAATGGAATGGAATCGAATGGAATCGAAAGGCACCGAATGCAATGGAAAGAAGGGAATGGAATGGAATGGAATGGAATGGAATGGAATGGAATGGAATCAACCCGAGTAGAATGGAATGGATTGGAATGGAATGGAATGGAGTGGAATGGATTGGAATTCAATAGAATAGAATGGAATGGAATGGAATGGAATGGAATGGAATGGAATGGAATCGAATGGAATCGAATGGAATCGAATGGAATGGAGTGGAATAGAATGGAATCAACCTGAATTGAACGGAACGGAACGGAACGGAACGGAACGGAATGGAATTGAGTGAAATGGAATGGAATCGAATGGAATCGAAAGGAACCGAATGGAATGGAATGGAAGGGAATGGAATGGAATGGAATGGAATGGAATGGAATCAACCCGAGTAGAATGGAATGGATTGGAATGGAATGGAATGGAATGGAATGGAATGGAATGGAATAGAATGGAATGGAATGGAATGGAATGGAATGGAGTGGAATGGAATGGAATGGAATTGATTCGAATGGAATGGAATGGAATGGAATGGAATGGAATGGAATGGTATCAAAAGGAATGGAATGGAATGGAATGCAATGGAATGGAATGGAATGGAATGGAATGGAATGGAATGGAATGGAATGGAATGGAATGGAATGGAATGGAATGGAATCAACCCGAGTAGAATGGAGTGGATTGGAATGGAATGGAATGGAATGGAATGGAATTCAATGGAATAGAATGAAATGGAATGGAATGGAATTGAATGGAATGGAATGGAATAGAATGGAATCGGATGGAATGGAGTGGAATGGAATGGAATGGAATGGAATGGAATGGAATGGAATGGAATCGAATGAAATGGAATGGAATGGAATGGAATGGAATGGAATGGAATGGAATGGAATGGAATGGAAAGGAATGGAATGGAATGGAATTCAATGGAATAGAATGGAATGGAATGGAATAGAATGGAATTGAATGGAATTGAATCGAATGGAATGGAATGGAATGGAATGGAATGGAATGGAATGGAATGGAATCAACCCGAGTAGAACGGAATGGAATGGAATGGAATGGAATGGAATGGAATGGAATGGAATGGAATGAACCCGAGTAGAACGGAATGGAATGGAATGGAATGGAATGGAATGGAATGGAATGGAATGGAATCGAATGGAATCGAATGGATTGGAATGGAATGGAATGGAATGGAATGGAATGGAATGGAATGGAATGGAATAGAAAGGAATGGAATCAACCCGAGTAGATTGGAATGGATTGGAATGGAATGGAATGGAATGGAATGGAATTCAATGGAAAAAATGAAATGGAATGGAATGGAATGGAATGGAATGGAATGGAATCGAATGGAATCGAACGGAATGGAATGGAATGGAATGGAATGGAATGGAATGGAATGGAATGGAATCGAATGGAATCGAATGGAATGGAATGGAATGGAATGGAATGGAATGGAATGGAATCAACCCGAGTAGATTGGAATGGATTGGAATGGAATGGAATGGAGTGGAATGGAATGGAATTCAATGGAAAAAATGAAATGGAATGGAATGGAATGGAATGGAATGGAATGGAATGGAATGGAATCGAATGGAATCGAATGGAATCGAATGGAATGGAGTGGAATAGAATGGAATCAACCCGAGTAGAACGGAATGGAATGGAACGGAACGGAACGGAACGGAACGGAACCGAATGGAATGGAGTGAAATGGAATGGAATCGAATGGAATCGAAAGGCACCGAATGCAATGGAAAGAAGGGAATGGAATGGAATGGAATGGAATGGAATGGAATGGAATGGAATCAACCCGAGTAGAATGGAATGGATTGGAATGGAATGGAATGGAGTGGAATGGATTGGAATTCAATAGAATAGAATGGAATGGAATGGAATGGAATGGAATGGAATGGAATGGAATCGAATGGAATCGAATGGAATCGAATGGAATGGAGTGGAATAGAATGGAATCAACCTGAATTGAACGGAACGGAACGGAACGGAACGGAACGGAATGGAATTGAGTGAAATGGAATGGAATCGAATGGAATCGAAAGGAACCGAATGGAATGGAATGGAAGGGAATGGAATGGAATGGAATGGAATGGAATGGAATCAACCCGAGTAGAATGGAATGGATTGGAATGGAATGGAATGGAATGGAATGGAATGGAATGGAATAGAATGGAATGGAATGGAATGGAATGGAATGGAGTGGAATGGAATGGAATGGAATTGATTCGAATGGAATGGAATGGAATGGAATGGAATGGAATGGAATGGTATCAAAAGGAATGGAATGGAATGGAATGCAATGGAATGGAATGGAATGGAATGGAATGGAATGGAATGGAATGGAATGGAATGGAATGGAATGGAATGGAATCAACCCGAGTAGAATGGAGTGGATTGGAATGGAATGGAATGGAATGGAATGGAATTCAATGGAATAGAATGAAATGGAATGGAATGGAATTGAATGGAATGGAATGGAATAGAATGGAATCGGATGGAATGGAGTGGAATGGAATGGAATGGAATGGAATGGAATGGAATGGAATGGAATCGAATGAAATGGAATGGAATGGAATGGAATGGAATGGAATGGAATGGAATGGAATGGAATGGAAAGGAATGGAATGGAATGGAATTCAATGGAATAGAATGGAATGGAATGGAATAGAATGGAATTGAATGGAATTGAATCGAATGGAATGGAATGGAATGGAATGGAATGGAATGGAATGGAATGGAATCAACCCGAGTAGAACGGAATGGATTGGAATGGAAAGGAATGGAATGGAATGGAATGGAATGAATGGAATGGAATGGAATGGAATGGAATCGAAGGGAATCGAATGGAATCGAATGGAATGGAACGGAATGGAATGGAATGGAATGGAATCGAATGGAATGGAATGGAATGGAATGGAATCGAATGTAATGGAATGGAAAGGAATGGAATGGAATGGAATGGAATGGAATGGAATCACCCCGAGTAGAACGGAATGGAATGGAATGGAATGGAATGGAAAGGAATGGAATGGAATGGAATGGAATGGAATCGAATGGAATCGAATGGAATCGAATGGAATGGAATGGAATGGAATGGAATCAACCCGAGTAGAACGGAATGGAAGGGAATGGAATGGAATGGAATGGAATGGAATGCAATGGAATGGAATGGAATGGAATTCAATGAAATAGAATGGAATGGAATGGAATGGAATGGAATGGAATGGAATGGAATGGAAACGAATGGAATCGAATGGAATCGAGTGGAATGGAATGGAATAGAATGGAATCAACCCGAGTAGAACGGAATGGAATGGAATGGAATGGAATGGAATGGAATGGAATGGAATGGAATGGAATTCTATGGAATGGAATTCAATGGAATAGAATGGAATGGAATGGAATGGAATAGAATGGAATGAACCCGAGTAGAACGGAATGGAATGGAATGGAATTGAATGGAATGGAATGGAATGGAATGGAATGGAATCGAATGGAATCGAATGGAATGGAATGGAATGGAATGGAATGGAATGGAATCGAATGGAATGGAATGGAATGCAATCGAATCGAATGGAATGAAATGGAATGGAATGGAATGGAATGGAATGGAATGGAATGGAATGGAATGGAATGGAATCAACCCGAGTAGATTGGAATGGATTGGAATGGAATGAAATGGAATGCAATGGAATTCAATGGCAAAAATGAAATGGAATGGAATGGAATGGAATGGAATGGAATAGATTCGAATGGAATCGAATGGAATCGAATGGAATGGAGTGGAATAGAAGGAATCAACCCGAGTAGTATGGAATGGAATGGAACGGAACGGAATGGAACGGAACGGAACGGAACCGAATGGAATGGAGTGAAATGGAATGGAATCGAATGGAATCGAACGGAACCGAATGGAATGGAAAGAAGGGAACGGAATGGAATGGAATGGAATGGAATTGAATGGAATAAACCCGAGTAGAATGGAATGGATTGGAATGGAATGGAATGAACCCGAGCTGAACGGAATGGAATGGAATGGGATGGAATGGAATGGAATGGAATAGAATGGAATGGAATGGAATGGAATTGATTCCAATGGAATGGAATGGAATGGAATGGAATGGAATGGTATCAAAAGGAATGGAATGGAATGGAATGCAATGGAATGGAATGGAATGGAATGGAATGGAATGGAATGGAATGGAATGGAATGGAATCAACCCGAGTAGAATGGAGTGGATTGGAATGGAATGGAATGGAATGGAATGGAATTCAATGGAATAGAATGAAATGGAATGGAATGGAATTGAATGGAATGGAGTGGAATAGAATGGAATCGGATGGAATGGAGTGGAATGGAATGGAATGGAATGGAATGGAATGGAATGGAATCGAATGAAATGGAATGGAATGGAATGGAATGGAATGGAATGGAATGGAATGGAAAGGAATGGAATGGAATGGAATTCAATGGAATAGAATGGAATGGAATGCAATAGAATGGAATGGAATGGAATTGAATCGAATGGAATGGAATGGAATGGAATGGAATGGAATGGAATGGAATCAACCCAAGTAGAACGGAATGGATTGGAATGGAAAGGAATGGAATGGAATGGAATGGAATGAATGGAATGGAATGGAATGGAATGGAATCGAATGGAATCGAATGGAATCCAATGGAATGGAACGGAATGGAAAGGAATGGAATGGAATGGAATGGAATGGAATGGAATGGAATGGAATGGAATCGAATGGAATGGAATGGAAAGGAATGGAATGGAATGGAATGGAATGGAATGGAATCACCCCGAGTAGAACGGAATGGAATGGAATGGAATGGAATGGAAAGGAATGGAATGGAATGGAATGGAATCGAATCGAATGGAATCGAATGGAATCGAATGGAATGGAATGGAATGGAATGGAATCAACCCGAGTAGAACGGAATGGAAGGGAATGGAATGGAATGGAATGGAATGGAATGGAATGGAATGGAATGGAATGGAATGGAATTCAATGGAATAGAATGGAATGGAATGGAATGGAATGGAATGGAATGGAATGGAAACGAATGGAATCGAATGGAGTCGAGTGGAATGGAATGGAATAGAATGGAATCAACCCGAGTAGAACGGAATGGAATGGAATGGAATGGAATGGAATGGAATGGAATGGAATGGAATGCAATGGAATGGAATGGAATGGAATGGAATCAACCCGAGTAGAACGGAATGGAATGGAATGGAATGGAATGGAATGGAATGGAATGGAATGGAATGGAATTCAATGGAATATAATGGAATGGAATGGAATGGAATGGAAAGGAATGGAATGGAATGGAATGGAATGGAATGGAATCAACCCGAGTAGAACGGAAAGGAATGGAATGGAAAGGAATGGAATGGAATGGAATGGAATGGAATATAATGGAATGGAATGGAATGGAATGGAATGGAATGGAATGGAATGGAATGGAATGGAATGGAATCGAATGGAATGGAACGGAATGGAATGGAATGGAATGGAATGGAATGGAATGGAAAGGAATTCAATGGAATAGAATGGAATGGAATGAAATGGAATGGAATCAACCCGAGTAGAATGGAATGGATAGTTATGGAATCGAATGGAATGGAATGGAATGGAATGGAATGGAATCGAATGGAATCGAATGGAATGGAGTGGAATGGAATGGAATGGAATGGAATGGAATGGAATGGAATGGAATGGAATGGAATGGAATCAACCCGAGTAGAATGGAATGGAATGCAATGGAATGGAATGGAATGGAATGGAATGGAATGGAATTCTATGGAATGGAATTCAATGGAATAGAATGGAATGGAATGGAATGGAATGGAATGGAATGAACCCGAGTAGAACGGAATGGAATGGAATGGAATTGAATGGAATGGAATGGAATGGAATGGAATGGAATCGAATGGAATCGAATGGAATGGAATGGAATGGAATGGAATGGAATGGAATCGAATGGAATGGAATGGAATCGAATCGAATCGAATGGAATGAAATGGAATGGAATGGAATGGAATGGAATGGAATGGAATGGAATCAACCCGATTGATTGGAATGGATTGGAATGGAATGAAATGGAATGCAATGGAATTCAATGGAAAAGATGAAATGGAATGGAATGGAATGGAATGGAATGGAATAGAATCGAATGGAATCGAATGGAATCGAATGGAATGGAGTGGAATAGAATGGAATCAACCCGAGTAGAATGGAATGGAATGGAACGGAACGGAATGGAACGGAAAGGAACGGAACCGAATGGAATGGAGTGAAATGGAATGGAATCGAATGGAATCGAACGGAACCGAATGGAATGGAAAGAAGGGAACGGAATGGAATGGAATGGAATGGAATGGAATGGAATGGAATAAACCCGAGTAGAATGGAATGGATTGGAATGGAATGGAATGGAATGGAATGGAATGGAATGGAATGGAATGGAATTCAATAGAATGGAATGGAATGGAATGGAATGGAATGGAATGGAATGGAATGGAATGGAATGGAATGGAATGGAATCGAATGGAATCGAATGGAATCGAATGGAATGGAGTGGAATAGAATGGAATCAACCCGAATAGAACGGAACGGAACGGAACGGAACGGAACGGAATGGAATGGAGTGAAATGGAATGGAATCGAATGGAATCGAAAGGAACCGAATGGAATGGAATGGAAGGGAATGGAATGGAATTGAATGGAATGGAATGGATTGGAATCAACCCGAGTAGAATGGAATGGATTGGAATGGAATGGAATGGAATCAAATGCAATGCAATGGAATGGAATGGAATGGAATGGAATGGAACGGAATGGACCCGAGTAGAACGGAATGGAATGGAATGGAATGGAATGGAATGGAATGGAATGAAATGAACCGGAGTAGAACGGAATGGAATGGAATGGAATGGAATGGAATGGAATGGAATCGAAAGGAATGGAATGGAATGGAATGGAATGGAATGGAATGGAATGGAATTTAATCGAATGCAATCGAATGGAATGGAATGGAACGGAATGGAATCGAGTGGAACGGAAAGGAATGGAATGGAATGGAATGGAATGGAATGGAATGGAATGGAATGGAATGCAATGGAATGGAATGGAATGGAATGGAATGGAATGGAATGGAATGGAATGGAATCGAATGGATTGGAATGGAATGGAATGGAATGGAATGGAATGGAATGGAATGGAATGGAATCAACACGAGTAGAATGGAATGGATTGGAATGGAATTAAATGGAATGGAATGGAATTCCATGGAATAGAATGAAATGGAATGGAATGGAATGGAATGGAATGGAATCGAATGGAATCGAATGGAATCGAATGGAATGGAGTGGAAGAGAATGGAATCAACTCGAGTAGAACGGAATGGAATGGAACGGAATGGAACGGAACGGAACGGAATGGAACGGAACGGAATGGAATGGAGTGAAATGGAATGGAATCGAATGGAATCGAATGGAACCGAATGGAATGGAATGGAACGAATTCGAATGGAATGGACTGGAATGGAATGGAATCGAGCCTAGTAGAATGTAAATGATTGGAATGGAATGGAATGGAATGGAATGGAATGGAATGGAATCGAATGGAATCGAATGGAATGGAATGGAATGGAATGGAATGGAATGGAATGGAATCAACCCGAGTAGAAGGGAATGGAATGGAATGGAATGGAATGGAATGGAATGGAATGGAATGGAATGGAATGGAATGGAATGGAATTGAATGGAATGGAATGGAATGGAATGGAATGGAATGGAATGGAATGGAATGGAATGGAATGGAATGGAATGGAATTGAATGGAATCGAATGGAATGGAATGGAATAGAATGGAATCAACCCGAGTAGAACGGAATGGAATGGAATGGAATGGAATGGAATGGAATGGAATGGAATGGAATGGAATGGAATTGAGTGGAATGGAATGGAATGGAATGGAATGGAATCGAATGGAATGGAATGGAATGGAATGGAATGGAATCAACACGAGTAGAACGGAATGGAATGGAATGGAATGGAATGGAATGGAATGGAATGGAATGGAATGGAATGGAATTCTATGGAATGGAATGGAATGGAATGGAATCAACCCGAGTAGAACGGAATGGAATGGAATGGAAAGGAATGGAATGGAATGGAATGGAATTCAATGGAATGGAACGGAATGGAATGGAATGGAATGGAATGGAATGGAATGGAATGGAGTGGAATGGAATGGAATGGAATGGAATGGAATGGAATGGAATCACCCCGAGTAGAACGGAATGGAATGGAATGGAATGGAATGGAAAGGAATGGAATGGAATGGAATGGAATGGAATCGAATGGAATCGAATGGAATCGAATGGAATGGAATGGAATGGAATGGAATCAACCCGAGTAGAACGGAATGGAAGGGAATGGAATGGAATGGAATGGAATGGAATGGAATGGAATGGAATGGAATTCAATGAAATAGAATGGAATGGAATGGAATGGAATGGAATGGAATGGAATGGAATGGAATGGAAACGAATGGAATCGAATGGAATCGAGTGGAATGGAATGGAATAGAATGGAATCAACCCGAGTAGAACGGAATGGAATGGAATGGAATGGAATGGAATGGAATGGAATGGAATGGAATGGAATTCTATGGAATGGAATTCAATGGAATAGAATGGAATGGAATGGAATGGAATAGAATGGAATGAACCCGAGTAGAACGGAATGGAATGGAATGGAATTGAATGGAATGGAATGGAATGGAATGGAATGGAATCGAATGGAATCGAATGGAATGGAATGGAATGGAATGGAATGGAATGGAATCGAATGGAATGGAATGGAATGCAATCGAATCGAATGGAATGAAATGGAATGGAATGGAATGGAATGGAATGGAATGGAATGGAGTGGAATCAACCCGAGTAGATTGGAATGGATTGGAATGGAATGAAATGGAATGCAATGGAATTCAATGGCAAAAATGAAATGGAATGGAATGGAATGGAATGGAATGGAATAGATTCGAATGGAATCGAATGGAATCGAATGGAATGGAGTGGAATAGAAGGAATCAACCCGAGTAGTATGGAATGGAATGGAACGGAACGGAATGGAACGGAACGGAACGGAACCGAATGGAATGGAGTGAAATGGAATGGAATCGAATGGAATCGAACGGAACCGAATGGAATGGAAAGAAGGGAACGGAATGGAATGGAATGGAATGGAATTGAATGGAATAAACCCGAGTAGAATGGAATGGATTGGAATGGAATGGAATGAACCCGAGCTGAACGGAATGGAATGGAATGGGATGGAATGGAATGGAATGGAATAGAATGGAATGGAATGGAATGGAATTGATTCCAATGGAATGGAATGGAATGGAATGGAATGGAATGGTATCAAAAGGAATGGAATGGAATGGAATGCAATGGAATGGAATGGAATGGAATGGAATGGAATGGAATGGAATGGAATGGAATGGAATGGAATCAACCCGAGTAGAATGGAGTGGATTGGAATGGAATGGAATGGAATGGAATGGAATTCAATGGAATAGAATGAAATGGAATGGAATGGAATTGAATGGAATGGAGTGGAATAGAATGGAATCGGATGGAATGGAGTGGAATGGAATGGAATGGAATGGAATGGAATGGAATGGAATCGAATGAAATGGAATGGAATGGAATGGAATGGAATGGAATGGAATGGAATGGAAAGGAATGGAATGGAATGGAATTCAATGGAATAGAATGGAATGGAATGGAATAGAATGGAATGGAATGGAATTGAATCGAATGGAATGGAATGGAATGGAATGGAATGGAATGGAATGGAATCAACCCAAGTAGAACGGAATGGATTGGAATGGAAAGGAATGGAATGGAATGGAATGGAATGAATGGAATGGAATGGAATGGAATGGAATCGAATGGAATCGAATGGAATCCAATGGAATGGAACGGAATGGAATGGAATGGAATGGAATCGAATGGAATGGAATGGAATGGAATGGAATCGAATGGAATGGAATGGAAAGGAATGGAATGGAATGGAATGGAATGGAATGGAATGGAATCACCCCGAGTAGAACGGAATGGAATGGAATGGAATGGAATGGAAAGGAATGGAATGGAATGGAATGGAATCGAATCGAATGGAATCGAATGGAATCGAATGGAATGGAATGGAATGGAATGGAATCAACCCGAGTAGAACGGAATGGAAGGGAATGGAATGGAATGGAATGGAATGGAATGGAATGGAATGGAATGGAATGGAATGGAATGGAATTCAATGGAATAGAATGGAATGGAATGGAATGGAATGGAATGGAATGGAATGGAAACGAATGGAATCGAATGGAGTCGAGTGGAATGGAATGGAATAGAATGGAATCAACCCGAGTAGAACGGAATGGAATGGAATGGAATGGAATGGAATGGAATGGAATGGAATGGAATGCAATGGAATGGAATGGAATGGAATGGAATCAACCCGAGTAGAACGGAATGGAATGGAATGGAATGGAATGGAATGGAATGGAATGGAATGGAATGGAATTCAATGGAATATAATGGAATGGAATGGAATGGAATGGAAAGGAATGGAATGGAATGGAATGGAATGGAATGGAATCAACCCGAGTAGAACGGAAAGGAATGGAATGGAAAGGAATGGAATGGAATGTAATGGAATGGAATATAATGGAATGGAATGGAATGGAATGGAATGGAATGGAATGGAATGGAATGGAATGGAATGGAATCGAATGGAATGGAACGGAATGGAATGGAATGGAATGGAATGGAATGGAATGGAAAGGAATTCAATGGAATAGAATGGAATGGAATGAAATGGAATGGAATCAACCCGAGTAGAATGGAATGGATAGTTATGGAATCGAATGGAATGGAATGGAATGGAATGGAATGGAATCGAATGGAATCGAATGGAATGGAGTGGAATGGAATGGAATGGAATGGAATGGAATGGAATGGAATGGAATGGAATGGAATCAACCCGAGTAGAATGGATGGAATGCAATGGAATGGAATGGAATGGAATGGAATGGAATGGAATTCTATGGAATGGAATTCAATGGAATAGAATGGAATGGAATGGAATGGAATGGAATGGAATGGAATGAACCCGAGTAGAACGGAATGGAATGGAATGGAATTGAATGGAATGGAATGGAATGGAATGGAATGGAATCGAATGGAATCGAATGGAATGGAATGGAATGGAATGGAATGGAATGGAATCGAATGGAATGGAATGGAATCGAATCGAATCGAATGGAATGAAATGGAATGGAATGGAATGGAATGGAATGGAATGGAATGGAATCAACCCGATTGATTGGAATGGATTGGAATGGAATGAAATGGAATGCAATGGAATTCAATGGAAAAGATGAAATGGAATGGAATGGAATGGAATGGAATGGAATAGAATCGAATGGAATCGAATGGAATCGAATGGAATGGAGTGGAATAGAATGGAATCAACCCGAGTAGAATGGAATGGAATGGAACGGAACGGAATGGAACGGAAAGGAACCGAACCGAATGGAATGGAGTGAAATGGAATGGAATCGAATGGAATCGAACGGAACCGAATGGAATGGAAAGAAGGGAACGGAATGGAATGGAATGGAATGGAATGGAATGGAATAAACCCGAGTAGAATGGAATGGATTGGAATGGAATGGAATGGAATGGAATGGAATGGAATGGAATGGAATGGAATTCAATAGAATGGAATGGAATGGAATGGAATGGAATGGAATGGAATGGAATGGAATGGAATCGAATGGAATGGAATGGAATGGAATGGAATCGAATGGAATGGAATGGAAAGGAATGGAATGGAATGGAATGGAATGGAATGGAATGGAATCACCCCGAGTAGAACGGAATGGAATGGAATGGAATGGAATGGAAAGGAATGGAATGGAATGGAATGGAATCGAATCGAATGGAATCGAATGGAATCGAATGGAATGGAATGGAATGGAATGGAATCAACCCGAGTAGAACGGAATGGAAGGGAATGGAATGGAATGGAATGGAATGGAATGGAATGGAATGGAATGGAATGGAATGGAATGGAATTCAATGGAATAGAATGGAATGGAATGGAATGGAATGGAATGGAATGGAATGGAAACGAATGGAATCGAATGGAGTCGAGTGGAATGGAATGGAATAGAATGGAATCAACCCGAGTAGAACGGAATGGAATGGAATGGAATGGAATGGAATGGAATGGAATGGAATGGAATGCAATGGAATGGAATGGAATGGAATGGAATCAACCCGAGTAGAACGGAATGGAATGGAATGGAATGGAATGGAATGGAATGGAATGGAATGGAATGGAATTCAATGGAATATAATGGAATGGAATGGAATGGAATGGAAAGGAATGGAATGGAATGGAATGGAATGGAATGGAATCAACCCGAGTAGAACGGAAAGGAATGGAATGGAAAGGAATGGAATGGAATGTAATGGAATGGAATATAATGGAATGGAATGGAATGGAATGGAATGGAATGGAATGGAATGGAATGGAATGGAATGGAATCGAATGGAATGGAACGGAATGGAATGGAATGGAATGGAATGGAATGGAATGGAAAGGAATTCAATGGAATAGAATGGAATGGAATGAAATGGAATGGAATCAACCCGAGTAGAATGGAATGGATAGTTATGGAATCGAATGGAATGGAATGGAATGGAATGGAATGGAATCGAATGGAATCGAATGGAATGGAGTGGAATGGAATGGAATGGAATGGAATGGAATGGAATGGAATGGAATGGAATGGAATCAACCCGAGTAGAATGGATGGAATGCAATGGAATGGAATGGAATGGAATGGAATGGAATGGAATTCTATGGAATGGAATTCAATGGAATAGAATGGAATGGAATGGAATGGAATGGAATGGAATGGAATGAACCCGAGTAGAACGGAATGGAATGGAATGGAATTGAATGGAATGGAATGGAATGGAATGGAATGGAATCGAATGGAATCGAATGGAATGGAATGGAATGGAATGGAATGGAATGGAATCGAATGGAATGGAATGGAATCGAATCGAATCGAATGGAATGAAATGGAATGGAATGGAATGGAATGGAATGGAATGGAATGGAATCAACCCGATTGATTGGAATGGATTGGAATGGAATGAAATGGAATGCAATGGAATTCAATGGAAAAGATGAAATGGAATGGAATGGAATGGAATGGAATGGAATAGAATCGAATGGAATCGAATGGAATCGAATGGAATGGAGTGGAATAGAATGGAATCAACCCGAGTAGAATGGAATGGAATGGAACGGAACGGAATGGAACGGAAAGGAACCGAACCGAATGGAATGGAGTGAAATGGAATGGAATCGAATGGAATCGAACGGAACCGAATGGAATGGAAAGAAGGGAACGGAATGGAATGGAATGGAATGGAATGGAATGGAATAAACCCGAGTAGAATGGAATGGATTGGAATGGAATGGAATGGAATGGAATGGAATGGAATGGAATGGAATGGAATTCAATAGAATGGAATGGAATGGAATGGAATGGAATGGAATGGAATGGAATGGAATGGAATGGAATGGAATGGAATCGAATGGAATCGAATGGAATCGAATGGAATGGAGTGGAATAGAATGGAATCAACCCGAATAGAACGGAACGGAACGGAACGGAACGGAACGGAATGGAATGGAGTGAAATGGAATGGAATCGAATGGAATCGAAAGGAACCGAATGGAATGGAATGGAAGGGAATGGAATGGAATTGAATGGAATGGAATGGATTGGAATCAACCCGAGTAGAATGGAATGGATTGGAATGGAATGGAATGGAATCAAATGCAATGCAATGGAATGGAATGGAATGGAATGGAATGGAACGGAATGGACCCGAGTAGAACGGAATGGAATGGAATGGAATGGAATGGAATGGAATGGAATGAAATGAACCGGAGTAGAACGGAATGGAATGGAATGGAATGGAATGGAATGGAATGGAATGCAATCGAATGGAATGGAATGGAACGGAATGGAATCGAGTGGAACGGAAAGGAATGGAATGGAATGGAATGGAATGGAATGGAATGGAATGGAATGGAATGCAATGGAATGGAATGGAATGGAATGGAATGGAATGGAATGGAATGGAATCGAATGGATTGGAATGGAATGGAATGGAATGGAATGGAATGGAATGGAATGGAATGGAATGGAATCAACACGAGTAGAATGGAATGGATTGGAATGGAATTAAATGGAATGGAATGGAATTCCATGGAATAGAATGAAATGGAATGGAATGGAATGGAATGGAATGGAATCGAATGGAATCGAATGGAATCGAATGGAATGGAGTGGAAGAGAATGGAATCAACTCGAGTAGAACGGAATGGAATGGAACGGAATGGAACGGAACGGAACGGAATGGAACGGAACGGAATGGAATGGAGTGAAATGGAATGGAATCGAATGGAATCGAATGGAACCGAATGGAATGGAATGGAACGAATTCGAATGGAATGGACTGGAATGGAATGGAATCAAGCCTAGTAGAATGTAATTGATTGGAATGGAATGGAATGGAATGGAATGGAATGGAATGGAATCGAATGGAATCGAATGGAATGGAATGGAATGGAATGGAATGGAATGGAATGGAATGGAATCAACCCGAGTAGAAGGGAATGGAATGGAATGGAATGGAATGGAATGGAATGGAATGGAATGGAATGGAATGGAATGGAATGGAATGGAATGGAATTCAATGGAATGGAATGGAATTCAATGGAATGGAATGGAATGGAATGGAATGGAATGGAATGGAATTGAATGGAATCGAATGGAATGGAATGGAATAGAATGGAATCAACCCGAGTAGAACGGAATGGAATGGAATGGAATGGAATGGAATGGAATGGAATGGAATGGAATGGAATGGAATTGAGTGGAATGGAATGGAATGGAATGGAATGGAATCGAATGGAATGGAATGGAATGGAATGGAATGGAATCAACACGAGTAGAACGGAATGGAATGGAATGGAATGGAATGGAATGGAATGGAATGGAATGGAATGGAATGGAATTCTATGGAATGGAATGGAATGGAATGGAATCAACACGAGTAGAACGGAATGGAATGGAATGGAAAGGAATGGAATGGAATGGAATGGAATTCAATGGAATGGAACGGAATGGAATGGAATGGAATGGAATGGAATGGAATGGAATGGAATGGAATGGAGTGGAATGGAATGGAATGGAATGGAATGGAATGGAATGGAATTCAATGGAATAGAATGGAATGGAATGGAATAGAATGGAATGGAATGGAATTGAATCGAATGGAATGGAATGGAATGGAATGGAATGGAATGCAATGGAATGGAATGGAATGGAATCAATCCGAGTAGAACGGAATGGATTGGAATGGAAAGGAATGGAATGGAATGGAATGGAATGAATGGAATGGAATGGAATGGAATGGAATCGAATGGAATCGAATGGAATCGAATGGAATGGAACGGAATGGAATGGAATGGAATGGAATCGAATGGAATGGAATGGAATGGAATGGAATCGAATGGAATGGAATGGAATGGAATGGAATGGAATGGAATGGAATCAACCCGAGTAGAACGGAATGGAATGGAATGGAATGGAATGGAATGGAATGGAATGGAATGGAATGGAATGGAATGGAATTCGATGGAATATAATGGAATGGAATGGAATGGAATGGAATGGAATGGAATGGAATGGAATGGAATGGATTGGAATGGAATCAACAAAAGTATAACGGAATGGAATGGAATGGAAAGGAATGGAATGGAATGGAATGGAATGTAATGGAATGGAATGGAATGGAATGGAATCGAATGGAATCGAATGGAATCGAATGGAATGGAATGGAAGGGAATGGAATGGAATGGAATGGAATGGAATGGAATCAACCCGAGTAGAATGGAATGGATTGGAATGGAATGGAATGGAATGGAATGGAATGGAATGGAATCGAATGGAATCGAATGGAACCGAATGGAATGGAATGGAAGGGAATGGAATGGAATGGAATGGAATGGAATGGAATGGAATCAACCCGAGTAGAATGGAATGGATTGGAATGGAATGGAATGGAACGGAATGGAATGGAATGGAATGGATTGGAATCGAATGGAATCGAATGGAATCGAATGGAATGGAATGGAATCAACCCGAGTAGAACGGAATGGAGTGGAATGGAATGGAATGGAATGGAATGGAATGGAACGGAATGGGATGGAATGGAATGGAATGGAATTCAATGGAATAGAATGGAATGGAATGGAATGGAATGGAATGGAATGGAATGGAATGGAATCGAATGGAATCGAATGGAATCGAATGGAATGGAATGGAATGGAATGGAATAAACACGAGTAGAATGGAATGGATTGGAATGGAATGGAATGGAATGGAATCGAATGGAATCAAATGGAACCGAATGGAATGGAATGGAAGGGAATGGAATGGAATGGAATGGAATCAACCCGAGTACAATGGAATGGATTGGAATGGAATGGAATGGAATGGAATGGAATGGAATGGAATGGAATGGAATCAAATGGAATGGAATGGAATGGAATGGAATGGAATGGAATGGAATGGAATGGAATGGAATCAACCCGAGTAGAATGGAATGGATTGGAATGGAATGGAATGGAATGGAATGGAATGGAATGGAATGGAATGGAATGGAATGGAATGGAATTCAATGGAATGGAATGGGATGGAATGGAATGGAATGGAATGGAATGAACCCGATTTGAACGGAATGGAATGGAATGGGATGGAATGGAATGGAATGGAATGGAATGGAATGGAATGGAATGGAATGGAATTGATTCGAATGGAATGGAATGGAATGGAATGGAATGGAATGGTATCGAAAGGAATGGAATGGAATGGAATGCAATGGAATGGAATGGAATGGAATGGAATGGAATGGAATGGAATGGAATGGAATCAACCCGAGTAGAATGGAGTGGATTGGAATGGAATGGAATGGAATGGAATGGAATTCAATGGAATAGAATGAAATGGAATGGAATGGAATTGAATGGAATGGAATGGAATAGGATGGAATCGGATGGAATGGAGTGGAATGGAATGGAATGGAATGGAATGGAATGGAATGGAATGGAATGGAATCAACCCGAGTAGAACGGAATGGAATGGAATGGAATGGAATGGAACGGAACGGAACGGAACGGAACGGAATGGAATGGAATGGAATGGAATGGAATGGAATGGAATGGAATGGAATGGAATTCAATGGAATAGAATGGAATGTAATGGAATAGAATGGAATGGAATGGAATTGAATCGAATGGAATGGAATGGAATGGAATGCAATGGAATGGAATGGAATGCAATCATTCCGAGTAGAACGGAATGGATTGGAATGGAAAGGAATGGAATGGAATGGAATGGAATGAATGGAATCGAATGGAATGGAATGGAATCGAATGGAATCGAATGGAATCGAATGGAATGGAACGGAATGGAATGGAATGGAATGGAATCGAATGGAATGGAATGGAATGGAATGGAATCGAATGGAATGGAATGGAATGGAATGGAATGGAATGGAATGGAATGGAATGGAATGGAATGGAATGGAATGGAATGGAATGGAATGGAATCAACCCGAGTAGAACGGAATGGAATGGAATGGAATGGAATGGAATGGAATGGAATGGAATGGAATGGAATTCAATGGAATATAATGGAATGGAATGGAATGGAATGGAATGGAATGGAATGGAATGGAATGGAATGGAATGGATTGGAATGGAATCAACACGAGTAGAACGGAATGGAATGGAATGGAAAGGAATGGAATGGAATGGAATGGAATGGAATGGAATGGAATGGAATGGAATCGAATGGAATCGAATGGAATGGAATGGAATGGAATGGAATGGAATGGAATGGAATGGAATGGAATGGAATGGAATGGAATGGAATCAACCCGAGTAGAATGGAATGGATTGGAATGGAATGGAATGGAATGGAATGGAATGGAATGGAATCGAATGGAATCGAATGGAACCGAATGGAATGGAATGGAAGGGAATGGAATGGAATGGAATGGAATGGAATGGAATCAACCCGAGTAGAATGGAATGGATTGGAATGGAATGGAATGGAATGGAATGGAATCAACCCGAGTAGAACGGAATGGAATGGAATGGAATGGAATGGAATGGAATGGAATGGAATGGAACGGAATGGAATGGAATGGAACGGAATGGAATTCTATGGAATGGAATGGAATGGAATGGAATGGAATGGAATGGAATGGAATGGAATGGATTGGAATGGAATCAACACGAGTAGAACGGAATGGAAAGGAATGGAATGGAATGGAATGGAATGGAATGGAATGGAATGGAATGGAATGGAATGGAATGGAATCGAATGGAATCGAATGGAATCGAATGGAATGGAATGGAATGGAATGGAATCGAATGGAATGGAACGGAATGGAATGGAATGGAATGGAATGGAATGGAATGGAATGGAATGGAATGGAATTCAATGGAATAGAATGGAATGGAATGAAATGGAATGGAATCAACCCGACAAGAATGGAATGGATTGTAATGGAATGGAATGGAATGGAATGGAATGGAATGGAATGGAATGGAATGTATTCGAATGGAATGGAATGGAATGGAATGGAATGGAATGGAATGGAATCAACCCGAGTAGAACGGAATGGAATGGAATCGAATGGAATCGAATGGAATGCAATGGAATGGAATGGAATGGAATGGAATCGAATGGAATGGAACGGAATGGAACGGAATGGAATGGAATGGAATGGAATGGAATGGAATGGAATGGAATTCAATGGAATAGAATGGAATGGAATGAAATGGAATGGAATCAACCCGACAAGAATGGAATGGATTGTAATGGAATGGAATGGAATGGAATGGAATGGAATCGAATCGAATGGAATCGAATGGAATGTAATGGAATGGAATGGAATGGAATCGAATGGAATGGAATGGAATGGAATGGAATCAACCCGAGTAGATTGGAATGGATTGGAATGGAATGGAATGGAATTGAATGGAATTCAATGGAAAAAATGAAATGGAATGGAATGGAATGGAATGGAATGGAATGGAATCGAATGGAATGGAATGGAATGGAATGGAATCGAATGGAATCGAATGGAATGGAAAGGAATGGAATCAACCCGAGAAGATTGGAATGGATTGGAATGGAATGGAATGGAATGGAATGGAATGGAATTCAATGGAAAAAATGAAATGGAATGGAATGGAATGGAATGGAATGGAATGGAATGGAATCGAATGGAATCGAATGGAATCGAATGGAATGGAGTGGAATAGAATGGAATCAACCCGAGTAGAACGGAATGGAATGGAACGGAACGGAATGGAACGGAACGGAACGGAACGGAACGGAACGGAACCGAATGGAATGGAGTGAAATGGAATGGAATCGAATGGAATCGAATGGCAGCGAATGGAATGGAAAGAAGGGAATGGAATGGAATGGAATGGAATGGAATGGAATGGAATCAACCCGAGTAGAATGGAATGGATTGGAATGGAATGGAATGGAATGGAATGGAATTCAATAGAATAGAACGGAATGGAATGGAATGGAATGGAATGGAATGGAATGGAATGGAATGGAATCGAATGGAATCGAATGGAATCGAATGGAATGGAGTGGAATAGAATGGAATCAACCTGAATAGAACGGAACGGAACGGAACGGAACGGAACTGAATGGAATTGAGTGAAATGGAATGGAATCGAATGGAATCGAAAGGAACCGAATGGAATGGAATGGAAGGGAATGGAATGGAATGGAATGCAATGGAATGGAATCAACCCGAGTAGAATGGAATGGATTGGAATGGTATGGAATGGAATGGAATGGAATGGAATGGAATAGAATGGAATGGAATGGAATGGAATGGAATGGAATCGAATGGAATGGAATGGAATGGAATGGAAGGGAATGGAATGGAATGGAATGGAATGGAATGGAATCAACCCGAGTAGAATGGAATGGATTGGAATGGAAGGGAATGGAATGGAATGGAATGGAATGGAATGGAATCGAATGGAATCGAATGGAACCGAATGGAATGGAATGGAAGGGAATGGAATGGAATGGAATGGAATGGAATGGAATCAACCCGAGTAAAATGGAATGGATTGGAATGGAATGGAATGGAATGGAATGGAATGGAATGGAATGGAATCGAATGGAATCGAATGGAATCGAATGGAATGGAATGGAATGGAGTGGAATCAACCCGAGTAGAACGGAATGGAATGGAATGGAATGGAATGGAATGGAATGGAATGGAACGGAATGGAATGGAATGGAATGGAATGGAATTCAATGGAATAGAATGGAATGGAATGGAATGGAATGGAATGGAATGGAATGGAATGGAATGGAATCGAATGGAATCGAATGGAATCGAATGGAATGGAATGGAATAGAATGGAATCAACCCGAGTAGAAAGGAAAGGAATGGAATGGAATGGAATGGAATGGAATGGAATGCAATGAAATGGAAAGGAATGGAATGGAATCGAATGGAATGGAATGAAATGGAAAGGAATGGAATGGAATCGAATGGAATGGACTGGAATGAAATGGAAAGGAATGGAATAGACTGGAATGGAATGGAATGGAATCAACACGAGTAGAATGGAATGGATTGGAATGGAATGGAATGCAATCGAATGGAATCAAATGGAACCGAATGGAATGGAATGGAATGGAAAGGAATGGAATGGAATGGAATGGAATGGAATGGAATGGAATGGAATCAACCCGAGTAGAACGGAATGGAATGGAATGGAATGGAATGGAATGGAATGGAATGGAATGGAATGGAATGGAATTCTATGGAATGGAATGGAATGGAATGGAATGGAATGGAATGGAATCAACCCGAGTAGAACGGAATGGAATGGAATGGAATGGAATGGAATGGAATGGAATGGAATGGAAAGGAATGGAATGGAATGGAACGGAGTGGAGTGGAGTGGAGTGGAATGGAATGGAATGGAATGGAAGGGAATGGAATCAACTCGAGTAGAAAGGAATGGAATGGAATGGAATGGAATGGAATGGAATGCAATGAAATGGAATGGAATGGAATGGAATCGAATGGAATGGACAGGAATGAAATGGAATGAAATGGAATGGAATGGAATGGAATGGAATGGAATGGAATGGAATGGAATGGAATCAACCCGAGTAGAATGGAATGGATTGGAATGGAATGGAATGGAATGGAATCGAATGGAATGGAATGGAATCGAATGGAATGGAAAGGAATGGAATGGACGCGAGTAGAACGGAATGGAATGGAATGGAATGGAATGGAATGGAATGGAATGGAATGGAATGGAATGGAATGAACCCGAGTAGAACGGAATGGAATGGAATGGAATGGAATGGAATGGAATGGAATTTAATGGAATGGAATGGAAAGGAATGGAATGGAATGGAATCAACCCGAGTAGAATGGAATGGGTAGGAATGGAATGGAATGGAATGGAACGTAATTCAATAGAATAGAATGGAAGGGAATGGAAAGGAATGGAATGGAATGTAATGGAATGGAATGGAATCGAATGGAATCGAATGGAATCGAACGGAATGGAGTGGAATAGAATGGAATCAACCCGAATAGAACGGAACGGAACGGAACGGAACGGAACGGAATGGAATGGAGTGAAATGGAACGGAATCAAATGGAATCGAATGGAACCGAATGGAATGGAATGGAAGGGAATGGAATGCAGTGGAATGGAATGGACTGGAATGGAATCAACCCGAGTAGAATGGAATGGACTGGAATGGAATGGAATGGAATGGAATGGAATGGAATGGAATGGAATGGAATGGAATGGAATTAACCCGAGTAGAATGGAATGGAATGGAATGGAATGGAATGGAATGGAATTCAATGGAATGGAATTCAATGGAATAGAATGGAATGGAATGGAATGGAATGGAATGGAATGAACCCGAGTAGAACGGAATGGAATGGCATGGAATTGAATGGAATGGAATGGAATGGAATGGAATGGAATCGAATGGAATCGAATGGAATGGAATGGAATGGAATGGAATGGAATGGAATCGAATGGAATGGAATGGAATGGAATCGAATCGAATGGAATGCAATGGAATGGAATGGAATGGAATGGAATGGAATGGAATGGAATGGAATGGAATCAACCCGAGTAGATTGGAATGGATTGGAATGGAATGAAATGGAATGGAATGGAATTCAATGGAAAAAATGAAATGGAATGGAATGGAATGGAATGGAATGGAATGGAATGGAATAGAATCGAATGGAATCGAATGGAATCGAATGGAATGGAGTTGAATAGAATGGAATCAACCCGAGTAGAAAGGAATGGAATGGAACGGAACGGAACGGAACGGAACGGAACGGAACGGAATGGAGTGAAATGGAATGGAATCGAATGGAATCGAACGGAAACGAATGGAATGGAAAGAAGGGAACGGAATGGAATGGAATGTAATGGAATGGAATGGAATAAACCCGAGTAGAATGGAATGGATTGGAATGGAATGGAATGGAATGGAATGGAATGGAATGGAATGGAATTCAATAGAATAGAATGGAATGGAATGGAATGGAATGGAATGGAATCGAATCGAATGGAATCGAATGGAATCGAATGGAATGGAGTGGAATAGAATGGAATCAACCCGAATAGAACGGAACGGAACGCAACGGAACGGAACGGAATGGAATGGAGTGAAATGGAATGGAATCGAATGGAATCGAAAGGAACCGAATGGAATGGAATGGAAGGGAATGGAATGGAATTGAATGGAATGGAATGGATTGGAATCAACCCGAGTAGAATGGAATGGATTGGAATGGAATGGAATGGAATCAAATGCAATGCAATGGAATGGAATGGAATGGAATGGAATGGAACGGAATGGACCCGAGTAGAACGGAATGGAATGGAATGGAATGGAATGGAATGGAATGGAATGAACCGGAGTAGAACGGAATGGAATGGAATGGAATGGAATGGAATGGAATGGAATCGAAAGGAATGGAATGGAATGGAATGGAATGGAATGGAATGGAATGGAATGGAATGGAATGGAATGGAATGGAATAGAATGGAATGGAATGGAATCAACACGAGTAGAATGGAATGGATTGGAATGGAATGGAATGGAATGGAATGGAATGGAATCGAATGGATTGGAATAGAATGAAATGGAATGGAATGGAATGGAATAGAATGGAATGGAATGGAATGGAATGGAATCGAATGGAATCGAATGGAATCGAATGGAATGGAGTGGAAGAGAATGGAATCAACTCGAGTAGAACGGAATGGAATGGAACGGAATGTAACGGAACGGAACGGAATGGAACGGAACGGAATGGAATGGAGTGAAATGGAATGGAATCGAATGGAATCGAATGGAACCGAATGGAATGGAATGGAACGGAATGGAATGGAATGAACTGGAATGGAATGGAATCAACCCTAGTAGAATGTAATGGATTGGAATGGAATGGAATGGAATGGAATGGAATGGAATGGAATCGAATGGAATGGAATGGAATGGAATGGAATGGAATGGAATGGAATGGAATCAACCCGAGTAGAAGGGAATGGAATGGAATGGAATGGAATGGAATGGAATGGAATGGAATGGAATGGAATGGAATGGAAAGGAATGGAATGGAATGGAATTCAATGGAATGGAATGGAATGGAATGGAATGGAATGGAATGGAATGGAATCGAATGGAATTGAATGGAATCGAATGGAATGGAATGGAATAGAATGTAATCAACCCGAGTAGAACGGAATGGAATGGAATGGAATGGAATGGAATGGAATGGAATGGAATGGAATGGAATGGAATGGAATTGAGTGGAATGGAATGGAATGGAATGGAATGGAATCGAATGGAATGGAATGGAATGGAATGGAAAGGAATGGAATCAACACGAGTAGAACGGAACGGAATGGAATGGAATGGAATGGAATGGAATGGAATGGAATGGAATGCAATGGAATGGAATGGAATGGAATTCTATGGAATGGAATGGAACGGAATGGAATCAACCCGAGTAGAACGGAATGGAATGGAATAGAAAGGAATGGAATGGAATGGAATGGAATGGAATGGAATGGAATGGAATTCAATGGAATGGAACGGAATGGAATGGAATGGAATGGAATGGAATGGAATGGAATGGAATGGAATGGAATGGAATGGAGTGGAATGGAATGGAATGGAATGGAATGGAATTCAATGGAATAGAATGGAATGGAATGGAATGGAATGGAATCAACCCGAGTAGAAAGGAATGGAACGGAATGAAATGGAATGGAATGGAATGGAATGGAATGGAATGGAATGGAATGGAATGGAATGGAATCAACCCGAGTAGAATGGAATGGATTGGAATGGAATGGAATGGAATGGAATCAAATGGAATGGAATGGAATCGAAAGGAATGGAAAGGAATGGAATGGACGCGAGTAGAACGAAATGGAATGGAATGGAATGGAATGGAATGGAATGGAATGGAATGGAATGGAATGGAATGGAATGGAATTCTATGGAATGGAATGGAATGGAATGGAATGGAATGGAATGGAATCAACCCGAGTAGAACGGAATGGAATGGAATGGAATGGAATGGAATGGAATGGAATGGAATGGAATGGAATGGAATGGAATGGAATGGAACGGAGTGGAGTGGAGTGGAGTGGAATGGAATGGAATGGAATGGAAGGGAATGGAATCAACTCGAGTAGAATGGAATGGAATGGAATGGAATGGAATGGAATGGAATGCAATGAAATGGAATGGAATGGAATGGAATCGAATGGAATGGACAGGAATGAAATGGAATGAAATGGAATGGAATGGAATGGAATGGAATGGAATGGAATGGAATGGAATCAACCCGAGTAGAATGGAATGGATTGGAATGGAATGGAATGGAATGGAATCGAATGGAATGGAATGGAATCGAATGGAATGGAAAGGAATGGAATGGACGCGAGTAGAACGGAATGGAATGGAATGGAATGGAATGGAATGGAATGGAATGGAATGGAATGGAATGGAATGGAATGAACCTGAGTAGAACGGAATGGAATGGAATGGAATGGAATGGAATGGAATGGAATGGAATGGAATGGAATTTAATGGAATGGAATGGAAAGGAATGGAATGGAATGGAATCAACCCGAGTAGAATGGAATGGGTACGAATGGAATGGAATGGAATGGAACGTAATTCAATAGAATAGAATGGAAGGGAATGGAAAGGAATGGAATGGAATGTAATGGAATGGAATGGAATCGAATGGAATCGAATGGAATAGAACGGAATGGAGTGGAATAGAATGGAATCAACCCGAATAGAACGGAACGGAACGGAACGGAACGGAACGGAACGGAATGGAATGGAGTGAAATGGAACGGAATCAAATGGAATCGAATGGAACCGAATGGAATGGAATGGAAGGGAATGGAATGCAGTGGAATAGAATGGACTGGAATGGAATCAACCCGAGTAGAATGGAATGGACTGGAATGGAATGGAATGGAATGGAATGGAATGGAATGGAATGGAATGGAATGGAATCAACCCGAGTAGAATGGAATGGAATGGAATGGAATGGAATGGAATGGAATGGAATGGAATTCAATGGAATGGAATTCAATGGAATAGAATGGAATGGAATGGAATGGAATGGAATGGAATGAACCCGAGTAGAACGGAATGGAATGGAATGGAATTGAATGGAATGGAATGGAATGGAATGGAATGGAATCGAATGGAATCGAATGGAATGGAATGGAATGGAATGGAATGGAATGGAATCGAATGGAGTGGAATGGAATGGAATCCAATCGAATGGAATGCAATGGAATGGAATGGAATGGAATGGAATGGAATGGAATGGAATGGAATGGAATGGAATCAACCCGAGTAGATTGGAATGGATTGGAATGGAATGAAATGGAATGGAATGGAATTCAATGGAAAAAATGAAATGGAATGGAATGGAATGGAATGGAATGGAATGGAATAGAATCGAATGGAATCGAATGGAATCGAATGGAATGGAGTTGAATAAGATGGAATCAACCCGAGTAGAATGGAATGGAATGGAACGGAACGGAACGGAACGGAACGGAACGGAACGGAACGGAACGGAATGGAGTGAAATGGAATGGAATCGAATGGAATCGAACGGAACCGAATGGAATGGAAAGAAGGGAACGGAATGGAATGGAATGGAATGGAATGGAATGGAATGGAATGGAATCGAATCGAATGGAATCGAATGGAATCGAATGGAATGGAGTGGAATAGAATGGAATCAACCCGAATAGAACGGAACGGAACAGAACGGAACGGAACGGAATGGAATGGAGTGAAATGGAATGGAATCGAATGGAATCGAAAGGAACCGAATGGAATGGAATGGAAGGGAATGGAATGGAATTGAATGGAATGGAATGGATTGGAATCAACCCGAGTAGAATGGAATGGATTGGAATGGAATGGAATGGAATCAAATGCAATGGAATGGAATGGAATGGAATGGAATGGAATGGAATGGAACGGAATGGACCCGAGTAGAACGGAATGGAATGGAATGGAATGGAATGGAATGGAATGAACCGGAGTAGAACGGAATGGAATGGAATGGAATGGAAAGGAATGGAATGGAATCGAAAGGAATGGAATGGAATGGAATGGAATGGAATGGAATGGAATGGAATGGAATAGAATGGAATGGAATGGAATCAACACGAGTAGAATGGAATGGATTGGAATGGAATGGAATGGAATGGAATGGAATGGAATGGAATCGAATGGATTGGAATAGAATGAAATGGAATGGAATGGAATGGAATAGAATGGAATGGAATGGAATGGAATGGAATCGAATGGAATCGAATGGAATCGAATTGAATGGAGTGGAAGAGAATGGAATCAACTCGAGTAGAACGGAATGGAATGGAACGGAATGGAACGGAACGGAACGGAATTTAACGGAACGGAATGGAATGGAGTGAAATGGAATGGAATCGAATGGAATTGAATGGAACCGAATGGAATGGAATGGAACGGAATGGAATGGAATGAACTGGAAAGGAATGGAATCAACCCTAGTAGAATGTAATGGATTGGAATGGAATGGAATGGAATGGAATGGAATGGAATGGAATGGAATCGAATGGAATCGAATGGAATGGAATGGAATGGAATGGAATGGAATGGAATCAACCCGAGTAGAAGGGAATGGAATGGAATGGAATGGAATGGAATGGAATGGAATGGAATGGAATGGAATGGAATGGAAAGGAATGGAATGGAATGGAATTCAATGGAATGGAATGGAATGGAATGGAATGGAATGGAATGGAATCGAATGGAATTGAATGCAATCGAATGGAATGGAATGGAATAGAATGTAATCAACCCGAGTAGAACGGAATGGAATGGAATGGAATGGAATGGAATGGAATGGAATGGAATGGAATGGAATGGAATGGAATGGAATGGAATGGAATTGAGTGGAATGGAATGGAATGGAATGGAATGGAATCGAATGGAATGGAATGGAAAGGAATGGAAAGGAATGGAATCAACACGAGTAGAACGGAATGGAATGGAATGGAATGGAATGGAATGGAATGGAATGGAATGGAATGGAATGGAATGGAATGGAATTCTATGGAATGGAATGGAACGGAATGGAATCAACCCGAGTAGAACGGAATGGAATGGAATGGAATGGAGTGGAATGGAATGGAATGGAATGGAATGGAATGGAATTCAATGGAATAGAATGGAATGGAATGGAATGGAATGGAATCAACCCGAGTAGAATGGAATGGATTGGAATGGAATGGAATGGAATGGAATCGAATGGAATGGAATGGAATCGAAAGGAATGGAAAGGAATGGAATGGACACGAGTAGAACGGAATGGAATGGAATGGAATGGAATGGAATGGAATGGAATGGAATGGAATGGAATGGAATGGAATGAACCCGAGTAGAACGGAATGGAATGGAATGGAATGGAATGGAATGGAATGGAATGGAATGGAATGAACCCGAGTAGAACGGAATGGAATGGAATGGAATGGAATGGAATGGAATGGAATGGAATGGAATGGAATGGAATGGAATGGAATGGAATCAACCCGAGTAGAATGGAATGGATAGGAATGGAATGGAATGGAATGGAATGTAATTCAATAGAATGGAATGGAGGGGAATGGAAAGGAATGGAATGGAATGGAATGGAATGGAATCGAATGGAATCGAATGGAATGGAGTGGAATAGAGTGGAATCAACCCGAATAGAACGGAACGGAACGGAACGGAACGGAACGGAAGGGAACGGAATTTAATGGAGTGAAATGGAATGGAATCAAATGGAGTGGAATGGAACAGAATGGAATGGAATGGAAGGGAATGGAATGGAATGGAATGGAATCGAATGGAATCGAATGGAATCGAATGGAATGGAATGGAATCAACCCGAGTAGAACGGAATGGAATGGAATGGAATGGAATGGAATGGAATGGAATGGAATGCATTGGAATGGAATGGAATGGAATGGAATGGAATGGAATGGAATGGAATTCAATGGAATGGAATGGAATGGAATGGAATGGAATGGAATGGAATTGAATGGAATGGAATCAACCCGAGTAGAATGGAGTGGATTGGAATGGAATGGAATGGAATGGAATGGAATTCAATGGAATAGAATGAAATGGAATGGAATGGAATTGAAAGGAATGGAATGGAATAGAATGGAATCAGATGGAATGGAGTGGAATGGAATGGAATGGAATGGAATGGAATCGAATGGAATGGAATGGAATGGAATGGAATGGAATGGAATGGAATGGAATGGAATCAACCCGAGTAGAACGGAATGGAATGGAATGGAATGGAATGGAATGGAATGGAATGGAATGGAATGGAATGGAATTCAATGAAATAGAATGGAATGGAATGGAATGGAATGGAATGGAATGGAATGGAATGGAATGGAAACGAATGGAATCGAATGGAATCGAGTGGAATGGAATGGAATAGAATGGAATCAACCCGAGTAGAACGGAATGGAATGGAATGGAATGGAATGGAATGGAATGGAATGGAATGGAATGGAATTCTATGGAATGGAATTCAATGGAATAGAATGGAATGGAATGGAATGGAATAGAATGGAATGAACCCGAGTAGAACGGAATGGAATGGAATGGAATTGAATGGAATGGAATGGAATGGAATGGAATGGAATCGAATGGAATCGAATGGAATGGAATGGAATGGAATGGAATGGAATGGAATCGAATGGAATGGAATGGAATGCAATCGAATCGAATGGAATGAAATGGAATGGAATGGAATGGAATGGAATGGAATGGAATGGAGTGGAATCAACCCGAGTAGATTGGAATGGATTGGAATGGAATGAAATGGAATGCAATGGAATTCAATGGCAAAAATGAAATGGAATGGAATGGAATGGAATGGAATGGAATAGATTCGAATGGAATCGAATGGAATCGAATGGAATGGAGTGGAATAGAAGGAATCAACCCGAGTAGTATGGAATGGAATGGAACGGAACGGAATGGAACGGAACGGAACGGAACCGAATGGAATGGAGTGAAATGGAATGGAATCGAATGGAATCGAACGGAACCGAATGGAATGGAAAGAAGGGAACGGAATGGAATGGAATGGAATGGAATTGAATGGAATAAACCCGAGTAGAATGGAATGGATTGGAATGGAATGGAATGAACCCGAGCTGAACGGAATGGAATGGAATGGGATGGAATGGAATGGAATGGAATAGAATGGAATGGAATGGAATGGAATTGATTCCAATGGAATGGAATGGAATGGAATGGAATGGAATGGTATCAAAAGGAATGGAATGGAATGGAATGCAATGGAATGGAATGGAATGGAATGGAATGGAATGGAATGGAATGGAATGGAATGGAATGGAATCAACCCGAGTAGAATGGAGTGGATTGGAATGGAATGGAATGGAATGGAATGGAATTCAATGGAATAGAATGAAATGGAATGGAATGGAATTGAATGGAATGGAGTGGAATAGAATGGAATCGGATGGAATGGAGTGGAATGGAATGGAATGGAATGGAATGGAATGGAATGGAATCGAATGAAATGGAATGGAATGGAATGGAATGGAATGGAATGGAATGGAATGGAAAGGAATGGAATGGAATGGAATTCAATGGAATAGAATGGAATGGAATGGAATAGAATGGAATGGAATGGAATTGAATCGAATGGAATGGAATGGAATGGAATGGAATGGAATGGAATGGAATCAACCCAAGTAGAACGGAATGGATTGGAATGGAAAGGAATGGAATGGAATGGAATGGAATGAATGGAATGGAATGGAATGGAATGGAATCGAATGGAATCGAATGGAATCCAATGGAATGGAACGGAATGGAATGGAATGGAATGGAATCGAATGGAATGGAATGGAATGGAATGGAATCGAATGGAATGGAATGGAAAGGAATGGAATGGAATGGAATGGAATGGAATGGAATGGAATCACCCCGAGTAGAACGGAATGGAATGGAATGGAATGGAATGGAAAGGAATGGAATGGAATGGAATGGAATCGAATCGAATGGAATCGAATGGAATCGAATGGAATGGAATGGAATGGAATGGAATCAACCCGAGTAGAACGGAATGGAAGGGAATGGAATGGAATGGAATGGAATGGAATGGAATGGAATGGAATGGAATGGAATGGAATGGAATTCAATGGAATAGAATGGAATGGAATGGAATGGAATGGAATGGAATGGAATGGAAACGAATGGAATCGAATGGAGTCGAGTGGAATGGAATGGAATAGAATGGAATCAACCCGAGTAGAACGGAATGGAATGGAATGGAATGGAATGGAATGGAATGGAATGGAATGGAATGCAATGGAATGGAATGGAATGGAATGGAATCAACCCGAGTAGAACGGAATGGAATGGAATGGAATGGAATGGAATGGAATGGAATGGAATGGAATGGAATTCAATGGAATATAATGGAATGGAATGGAATGGAATGGAAAGGAATGGAATGGAATGGAATGGAATGGAATGGAATCAACCCGAGTAGAACGGAAAGGAATGGAATGGAAAGGAATGGAATGGAATGTAATGGAATGGAATATAATGGAATGGAATGGAATGGAATGGAATGGAATGGAATGGAATGGAATGGAATGGAATGGAATCGAATGGAATGGAACGGAATGGAATGGAATGGAATGGAATGGAATGGAATGGAATGGAAAGGAATTCAATGGAATAGAATGGAATGGAATGAAATGGAATGGAATCAACCCGAGTAGAATGGAATGGATAGTTATGGAATCGAATGGAATGGAATGGAATGGAATGGAATGGAATCGAATGGAATCGAATGGAATGGAGTGGAATGGAATGGAATGGAATGGAATGGAATGGAATGGAATGGAATGGAATGGAATCAACCCGAGTAGAATGGATGGAATGCAATGGAATGGAATGGAATGGAATGGAATGGAATGGAATTCTATGGAATGGAATTCAATGGAATAGAATGGAATGGAATGGAATGGAATGGAATGGAATGGAATGAACCCGAGTAGAACGGAATGGAATGGAATGGAATTGAATGGAATGGAATGGAATGGAATGGAATGGAATCGAATGGAATCGAATGGAATGGAATGGAATGGAATGGAATGGAATGGAATCGAATGGAATGGAATGGAATCGAATCGAATCGAATGGAATGAAATGGAATGGAATGGAATGGAATGGAATGGAATGGAATGGAATCAACCCGATTGATTGGAATGGATTGGAATGGAATGAAATGGAATGCAATGGAATTCAATGGAAAAGATGAAATGGAATGGAATGGAATGGAATGGAATGGAATAGAATCGAATGGAATCGAATGGAATCGAATGGAATGGAGTGGAATAGAATGGAATCAACCCGAGTAGAATGGAATGGAATGGAACGGAACGGAATGGAACGGAAAGGAACCGAACCGAATGGAATGGAGTGAAATGGAATGGAATCGAATGGAATCGAACGGAACCGAATGGAATGGAAAGAAGGGAACGGAATGGAATGGAATGGAATGGAATGGAATGGAATAAACCCGAGTAGAATGGAATGGATTGGAATGGAATGGAATGGAATGGAATGGAATGGAATGGAATGGAATGGAATTCAATAGAATGGAATGGAATGGAATGGAATGGAATGGAATGGAATGGAATGGAATGGAATGGAATGGAATGGAATCGAATGGAATCGAATGGAATCGAATGGAATGGAGTGGAATAGAATGGAATCAACCCGAATAGAACGGAACGGAACGGAACGGAACGGAACGGAATGGAATGGAGTGAAATGGAATGGAATCGAATGGAATCGAAAGGAACCGAATGGAATGGAATGGAAGGGAATGGAATGGAATTGAATGGAATGGAATGGATTGGAATCAACCCGAGTAGAATGGAATGGATTGGAATGGAATGGAATGGAATCAAATGCAATGCAATGGAATGGAATGGAATGGAATGGAATGGAACGGAATGGACCCGAGTAGAACGGAATGGAATGGAATGGAATGGAATGGAATGGAATGGAATGAAATGAACCGGAGTAGAACGGAATGGAATGGAATGGAATGGAATGGAATGGAATGGAATGCAATCGAATGGAATGGAATGGAACGGAATGGAATCGAGTGGAACGGAAAGGAATGGAATGGAATGGAATGGAATGGAATGGAATGGAATGGAATGGAATGCAATGGAATGGAATGGAATGGAATGGAATGGAATGGAATGGAATGGAATCGAATGGATTGGAATGGAATGGAATGGAATGGAATGGAATGGAATGGAATGGAATGGAATGGAATCAACACGAGTAGAATGGAATGGATTGGAATGGAATTAAATGGAATGGAATGGAATTCCATGGAATAGAATGAAATGGAATGGAATGGAATGGAATGGAATGGAATCGAATGGAATCGAATGGAATCGAATGGAATGGAGTGGAAGAGAATGGAATCAACTCGAGTAGAACGGAATGGAATGGAACGGAATGGAACGGAACGGAACGGAATGGAACGGAACGGAATGGAATGGAGTGAAATGGAATGGAATCGAATGGAATCGAATGGAACCGAATGGAATGGAATGGAACGAATTCGAATGGAATGGACTGGAATGGAATGGAATCAAGCCTAGTAGAATGTAATTGATTGGAATGGAATGGAATGGAATGGAATGGAATGGAATGGAATCGAATGGAATCGAATGGAATGGAATGGAATGGAATGGAATGGAATGGAATGGAATGGAATCAACCCGAGTAGAAGGGAATGGAATGGAATGGAATGGAATGGAATGGAATGGAATGGAATGGAATGGAATGGAATGGAATGGAATGGAATGGAATTCAATGGAATGGAATGGAATTCAATGGAATGGAATGGAATGGAATGGAATGGAATGGAATGGAATTGAATGGAATCGAATGGAATGGAATGGAATAGAATGGAATCAACCCGAGTAGAACGGAATGGAATGGAATGGAATGGAATGGAATGGAATGGAATGGAATGGAATGGAATGGAATGGAATTGAGTGGAATGGAATGGAATGGAATGGAATGGAATCGAATGGAATGGAATGGAATGGAATGGAATGGAATCAACACGAGTAGAACGGAATGGAATGGAATGGAATGGAATGGAATGGAATGGAATGGAATGGAATGGAATTCTATGGAATGGAATGGAATGGAATGGAATCAACACGAGTAGAACGGAATGGAATGGAATGGAAAGGAATGGAATGGAATGGAATGGAATTCAATGGAATGGAACGGAATGGAATGGAATGGAATGGAATGGAATGGAATGGAATGGAATGGAATGGAGTGGAATGGAATGGAATGGAATGGAATGGAATGGAATGGAATTCAATGGAATAGAATGGAATGGAATGGAATAGAATGGAATGGAATGGAATTGAATCGAATGGAATGGAATGGAATGGAATGGAATGGAATGCAATGGAATGGAATGGAATGGAATCAATCCGAGTAGAACGGAATGGATTGGAATGGAAAGGAATGGAATGGAATGGAATGGAATGAATGGAATGGAATGGAATGGAATGGAATCGAATGGAATCGAATGGAATCGAATGGAATGGAACGGAATGGAATGGAATGGAATGGAATCGAATGGAATGGAATGGAATGGAATGGAATCGAATGGAATGGAATGGAATGGAATGGAATGGAATGGAATGGAATCAACCCGAGTAGAACGGAATGGAATGGAATGGAATGGAATGGAATGGAATGGAATGGAATGGAATGGAATGGAATGGAATTCGATGGAATATAATGGAATGGAATGGAATGGAATGGAATGGAATGGAATGGAATGGAATGGAATGGAATGGATTGGAATGGAATCAACAAAAGTATAACGGAATGGAATGGAATGGAAAGGAATGGAATGGAATGGAATGGAATGTAATGGAATGGAATGGAATGGAATGGAATCGAATGGAATCGAATGGAATCGAATGGAATGGAATGGAAGGGAATGGAATGGAATGGAATGGAATGGAATGGAATCAACCCGAGTAGAATGGAATGGATTGGAATGGAATGGAATGGAATGGAATGGAATGGAATGGAATCGAATGGAATCGAATGGAACCGAATGGAATGGAATGGAAGGGAATGGAATGGAATGGAATGGAATGGAATGGAATGGAATCAACCCGAGTAGAATGGAATGGATTGGAATGGAATGGAATGGAACGGAATGGAATGGAATGGAATGGATTGGAATCGAATGGAATCGAATGGAATCGAATGGAATGGAATGGAATCAACCCGAGTAGAACGGAATGGAGTGGAATGGAATGGAATGGAATGGAATGGAATGGAACGGAATGGGATGGAATGGAATGGAATGGAATTCAATGGAATAGAATGGAATGGAATGGAATGGAATGGAATGGAATGGAATGGAATGGAATCGAATGGAATCGAATGGAATCGAATGGAATGGAATGGAATGGAATGGAATAAACACGAGTAGAATGGAATGGATTGGAATGGAATGGAATGGAATGGAATCGAATGGAATCAAATGGAACCGAATGGAATGGAATGGAAGGGAATGGAATGGAATGGAATGGAATCAACCCGAGTACAATGGAATGGATTGGAATGGAATGGAATGGAATGGAATGGAATGGAATGGAATGGAATGGAATCAAATGGAATGGAATGGAATGGAATGGAATGGAATGGAATGGAATGGAATGGAATCAACCCGAGTAGAATGGAATGGATTGGAATGGAATGGAATGGAATGGAATGGAATGGAATGGAATGGAATGGAATGGAATGGAATGGAATTCAATGGAATGGAATGGGATGGAATGGAATGGAATGGAATGGAATGAACCCGATTTGAACGGAATGGAATGGAATGGGATGGAATGGAATGGAATGGAATGGAATGGAATGGAATGGAATGGAATGGAATTGATTCGAATGGAATGGAATGGAATGGAATGGAATGGAATGGTATCGAAAGGAATGGAATGGAATGGAATGCAATGGAATGGAATGGAATGGAATGGAATGGAATGGAATGGAATGGAATGGAATCAACCCGAGTAGAATGGAGTGGATTGGAATGGAATGGAATGGAATGGAATGGAATTCAATGGAATAGAATGAAATGGAATGGAATGGAATTGAATGGAATGGAATGGAATAGGATGGAATCGGATGGAATGGAGTGGAATGGAATGGAATGGAATGGAATGGAATGGAATGGAATGGAATGGAATCAACCCGAGTAGAACGGAATGGAATGGAATGGAATGGAATGGAACGGAACGGAACGGAACGGAACGGAATGGAATGGAATGGAATGGAATGGAATGGAATGGAATGGAATGGAATTCAATGGAATAGAATGGAATGTAATGGAATAGAATGGAATGGAATGGAATTGAATCGAATGGAATGGAATGGAATGGAATGCAATGGAATGGAATGGAATGCAATCATTCCGAGTAGAACGGAATGGATTGGAATGGAAAGGAATGGAATGGAATGGAATGGAATGAATGGAATCGAATGGAATGGAACGGAATCGAATGGAATCGAATGGAATCGAATGGAATGGAACGGAATGGAATGGAATGGAATGGAATCGAATGGAATGGAATGGAATGGAATGGAATCGAATGGAATGGAATGGAATGGAATGGAATGGAATGGAATGGAATGGAATGGAATGGAATGGAATGGAATGGAATGGAATGGAATCAACCCGAGTAGAACGGAATGGAATGGAATGGAATGGAATGGAATGGAATGGAATGGAATGGAATTCAATGGAATATAATGGAATGGAATGGAATGGAATGGAATGGAATGGAATGGAATGGAATGGAATGGAATGGATTGGAATGGAATCAACACGAGTAGAACGGAATGGAATGGAATGGAAAGGAATGGAATGGAATGGAATGGAATGGAATGGAATGGAATGGAATGGAATCGAATGGAATCGAATGGAATGGAATGGAATGGAATGGAATGGAATGGAATGGAATGGAATGGAATGGAATGGAATCAACCCGAGTAGAATGGAATGGATTGGAATGGAATGGAATGGAATGGAATGGAATGGAATGGAATCGAATGGAATCGAATGGAACCGAATGGAATGGAATGGAAGGGAATGGAATGGAATGGAATGGAATGGAATGGAATCAACCCGAGTAGAATGGAATGGATTGGAATGGAATGGAATGGAATGGAATGGAATCAACCCGAGTAGAACGGAATGGAATGGAATGGAATGGAATGGAATGGAATGGAATGGAATGGAACGGAATGGAATGGAATGGAACGGAATGGAATTCTATGGAATGGAATGGAATGGAATGGAATGGAATGGAATGGAATGGAATGGAATGGATTGGAATGGAATCAACACGAGTAGAACGGAATGGAAAGGAATGGAATGGAATGGAATGGAATGGAATGGAATGGAATGGAATGGAATGGAATGGAATCGAATGGAATCGAATGGAATCGAATGGAATGGAATGGAATGGAATGGAATCGAATGGAATGGAACGGAATGGAATGGAATGGAATGGAATGGAATGGAATGGAATGGAATGGAATGGAATTCAATGGAATAGAATGGAATGGAATGAAATGGAATGGAATCAACCCGACAAGAATGGAATGGATTGTAATGGAATGGAATGGAATGGAATGGAATGGAATGGAATGGAATGTATTCGAATGGAATGGAATGGAATGGAATGGAATGGAATGGAATGGAATCAACCCGAGTAGAACGGAATGGAATGGAATCGAATGGAATCGAATGGAATGCAATGGAATGGAATGGAATGGAATGGAATCGAATGGAATGGAACGGAATGGAACGGAATGGAATGGAATGGAATGGAATGGAATGGAATGGAATGGAATTCAATGGAATAGAATGGAATGGAATGAAATGGAATGGAATCAACCCGACAAGAATGGAATGGATTGTAATGGAATGGAATGGAATGGAATGGAATGGAATCGAATCGAATGGAATCGAATGGAATGTAATGGAATGGAATGGAATGGAATCGAATGGAATGGAATGGAATGGAATGGAATCAACCCGAGTAGATTGGAATGGATTGGAATGGAATGGAATGGAATTGAATGGAATTCAATGGAAAAAATGAAATGGAATGGAATGGAATGGAATGGAATGGAATGGAATCGAATGGAATGGAATGGAATGGAATGGAATCGAATGGAATCGAATGGAATGGAAAGGAATGGAATCAACCCGAGAAGATTGGAATGGATTGGAATGGAATGGAATGGAATGGAATGGAATGGAATTCAATGGAAAAAATGAAATGGAATGGAATGGAATGGAATGGAATGGAATGGAATGGAATCGAATGGAATCGAATGGAATCGAATGGAATGGAGTGGAATAGAATGGAATCAACCCGAGTAGAACGGAATGGAATGGAACGGAACGGAATGGAACGGAACGGAACGGAACGGAACGGAACGGAACCGAATGGAATGGAGTGAAATGGAATGGAATCGAATGGAATCGAATGGCAGCGAATGGAATGGAAAGAAGGGAATGGAATGGAATGGAATGGAATGGAATGGAATGGAATCAACCCGAGTAGAATGGAATGGATTGGAATGGAATGGAATGGAATGGAATGGAATTCAATAGAATAGAACGGAATGGAATGGAATGGAATGGAATGGAATGGAATGGAATGGAATGGAATCGAATGGAATCGAATGGAATCGAATGGAATGGAGTGGAATAGAATGGAATCAACCTGAATAGAACGGAACGGAACGGAACGGAACGGAACTGAATGGAATTGAGTGAAATGGAATGGAATCGAATGGAATCGAAAGGAACCGAATGGAATGGAATGGAAGGGAATGGAATGGAATGGAATGCAATGGAATGGAATCAACCCGAGTAGAATGGAATGGATTGGAATGGTATGGAATGGAATGGAATGGAATGGAATGGAATAGAATGGAATGGAATGGAATGGAATGGAATGGAATCGAATGGAATGGAATGGAATGGAATGGAAGGGAATGGAATGGAATGGAATGGAATGGAATGGAATCAACCCGAGTAGAATGGAATGGATTGGAATGGAAGGGAATGGAATGGAATGGAATGGAATGGAATGGAATCGAATGGAATCGAATGGAACCGAATGGAATGGAATGGAAGGGAATGGAATGGAATGGAATGGAATGGAATGGAATCAACCCGAGTAAAATGGAATGGATTGGAATGGAATGGAATGGAATGGAATGGAATGGAATGGAATGGAATCGAATGGAATCGAATGGAATCGAATGGAATGGAATGGAATGGAGTGGAATCAACCCGAGTAGAACGGAATGGAATGGAATGGAATGGAATGGAATGGAATGGAATGGAACGGAATGGAATGGAATGGAATGGAATGGAATTCAATGGAATAGAATGGAATGGAATGGAATGGAATGGAATGGAATGGAATGGAATGGAATCGAATGGAATCGAATGGAATCGAATGGAATGGAATGGAATAGAATGGAATCAACCCGAGTAGAAAGGAAAGGAATGGAATGGAATGGAATGGAATGGAATGGAATGCAATGAAATGGAAAGGAATGGAATGGAATCGAATGGAATGGAATGAAATGGAAAGGAATGGAATGGAATCGAATGGAATGGACTGGAATGAAATGGAAAGGAATGGAATAGACTGGAATGGAATGGAATGGAATCAACACGAGTAGAATGGAATGGATTGGAATGGAATGGAATGCAATCGAATGGAATCAAATGGAACCGAATGGAATGGAATGGAATGGAAAGGAATGTAATGGAATGGAATGGAATGGAATGGAATGGAATGGAATCAACCCGAGTAGAACGGAATGGAATGGAATGGAATGGAATGGAATGGAATGGAATGGAATGGAATGGAATGGAATTCTATGGAATGGAATGGAATGGAATGGAATGGAATGGAATGGAATCAACCCGAGTAGAACGGAATGGAATGGAATGGAATGGAATGGAATGGAATGGAATGGAATGGAAAGGAATGGAATGGAATGGAACGGAGTGGAGTGGAGTGGAGTGGAATGGAATGGAATGGAATGGAAGGGAATGGAATCAACTCGAGTAGAAAGGAATGGAATGGAATGGAATGGAATGGAATGGAATGCAATGAAATGGAATGGAATGGAATGGAATCGAATGGAATGGACAGGAATGAAATGGAATGAAATGGAATGGAATGGAATGGAATGGAATGGAATGGAATGGAATGGAATGGAATCAACCCGAGTAGAATGGAATGGATTGGAATGGAATGGAATGGAATGGAATCGAATGGAATGGAATGGAATCGAATGGAATGGAAAGGAATGGAATGGACGCGAGTAGAACGGAATGGAATGGAATGGAATGGAATGGAATGGAATGGAATGGAATGGAATGGAATGGAATGAACCCGAGTAGAACGGAATGGAATGGAATGGAATGGAATGGAATGGAATGGAATTTAATGGAATGGAATGGAAAGGAATGGAATGGAATGGAATCAACCCGAGTAGAATGGAATGGGTAGGAATGGAATGGAATGGAATGGAACGTAATTCAATAGAATAGAATGGAAGGGAATGGAAAGGAATGGAATGGAATGTAATGGAATGGAATGGAATCGAATGGAATCGAATGGAATCGAACGGAATGGAGTGGAATAGAATGGAATCAACCCGAATAGAACGGAACGGAACGGAACGGAACGGAACGGAATGGAATGGAGTGAAATGGAACGGAATCAAATGGAATCGAATGGAACCGAATGGAATGGAATGGAAGGGAATGGAATGCAGTGGAATGGAATGGACTGGAATGGAATCAACCCGAGTAGAATGGAATGGACTGGAATGGAATGGAATGGAATGGAATGGAATGGAATGGAATGGAATGGAATGGAATGGAATTAACCCGAGTAGAATGGAATGGAATGGAATGGAATGGAATGGAATGGAATTCAATGGAATGGAATTCAATGGAATAGAATGGAATGGAATGGAATGGAATGGAATGGAATGAACCCGAGTAGAACGGAATGGAATGGAATGGAATTGAATGGAATGGAATGGAATGGAATGGAATGGAATCGAATGGAATCGAATGGAATGGAATGGAATGGAATGGAATGGAATGGAATCGAATGGAATGGAATGGAATGGAATCGAATCGAATGGAATGCAATGGAATGGAATGGAATGGAATGGAATGGAATGGAATGGAATGGAATGGAATCAACCCGAGTAGATTGGAATGGATTGGAATGGAATGAAATGGAATGGAATGGAATTCAATGGAAAAAATGAAATGGAATGGAATGGAATGGAATGGAATGGAATGGAATGGAATAGAATCGAATGGAATCGAATGGAATCGAATGGAATGGAGTTGAATAGAATGGAATCAACCCGAGTAGAAAGGAATGGAATGGAACGGAACGGAACGGAACGGAACGGAACGGAACGGAATGGAGTGAAATGGAATGGAATCGAATGGAATCGAACGGAAACGAATGGAATGGAAAGAAGGGAACGGAATGGAATGGAATGTAATGGAATGGAATGGAATAAACCCGAGTAGAATGGAATGGATTGGAATGGAATGGAATGGAATGGAATGGAATGGAATGGAATGGAATTCAATAGAATAGAATGGAATGGAATGGAATGGAATGGAATGGAATCGAATCGAATGGAATCGAATGGAATCGAATGGAATGGAGTGGAATAGAATGGAATCAACCCGAATAGAACGGAACGGAACGCAACGGAACGGAACGGAATGGAATGGAGTGAAATGGAATGGAATCGAATGGAATCGAAAGGAACCGAATGGAATGGAATGGAAGGGAATGGAATGGAATTGAATGGAATGGAATGGATTGGAATCAACCCGAGTAGAATGGAATGGATTGGAATGGAATGGAATGGAATCAAATGCAATGCAATGGAATGGAATGGAATGGAATGGAATGGAACGGAATGGACCCGAGTAGAACGGAATGGAATGGAATGGAATGGAATGGAATGGAATGGAATGAACCGGAGTAGAACGGAATGGAATGGAATGGAATGGAATGGAATGGAATGGAATGGAATCGAAAGGAATGGAATGGAATGGAATGGAATGGAATGGAATGGAATGGAATGGAATGGAATGGAATGGAATGGAATAGAATGGAATGGAATGGAATCAACACGAGTAGAATGGAATGGATTGGAATGGAATGGAATGGAATGGAATGGAATGGAATCGAATGGATTGGAATAGAATGAAATGGAATGGAATGGAATGGAATAGAATGGAATGGAATGGAATGGAATGGAATCGAATGGAATCGAATGGAATCGAATGGAATGGAGTGGAAGAGAATGGAATCAACTCGAGTAGAACGGAATGGAATGGAACGGAATGTAACGGAACGGAACGGAATGGAACGGAACGGAATGGAATGGAGTGAAATGGAATGGAATCGAATGGAATCGAATGGAACCGAATGGAATGGAATGGAACGGAATGGAATGGAATGAACTGGAATGGAATGGAATCAACCCTAGTAGAATGTAATGGATTGGAATGGAATGGAATGGAATGGAATGGAATGGAATGGAATCGAATGGAATGGAATGGAATGGAATGGAATGGAATGGAATGGAATGGAATCAACCCGAGTAGAAGGGAATGGAATGGAATGGAATGGAATGGAATGGAATGGAATGGAATGGAATGGAATGGAATGGAAAGGAATGGAATGGAATGGAATTCAATGGAATGGAATGGAATGGAATGGAATGGAATGGAATGGAATGGAATCGAATGGAATTGAATGGAATCGAATGGAATGGAATGGAATAGAATGTAATCAACCCGAGTAGAACGGAATGGAATGGAATGGAATGGAATGGAATGGAATGGAATGGAATGGAATGGAATGGAATGGAATGGAATTGAGTGGAATGGAATGGAATGGAATGGAATGGAATCGAATGGAATGGAATGGAATGGAATGGAAAGGAATGGAATCAACACGAGTAGAACGGAACGGAATGGAATGGAATGGAATGGAATGGAATGGAATGGAATGGAATGCAATGGAATGGAATGGAATGGAATTCTATGGAATGGAATGGAACGGAATGGAATCAACCCGAGTAGAACGGAATGGAATGGAATAGAAAGGAATGGAATGGAATGGAATGGAATGGAATGGAATGGAATGGAATTCAATGGAATGGAACGGAATGGAATGGAATGGAATGGAATGGAATGGAATGGAATGGAATGGAATGGAATGGAATGGAGTGGAATGGAATGGAATGGAATGGAATGGAATGGAATGGAATTCAATGGAATAGAATGGAATGGAATGGAATGGAATGGAATCAACCCGAGTAGAAAGGAATGGAACGGAATGAAATGGAATGGAATGGAATGGAATGGAATGGAATGGAATGGAATGGAATGGAATGGAATCAACCCGAGTAGAATGGAATGGATTGGAATGGAATGGAATGGAATGGAATCAAATGGAATGGAATGGAATCGAAAGGAATGGAAAGGAATGGAATGGACGCGAGTAGAACGAAATGGAATGGAATGGAATGGAATGGAATGGAATGGAATGGAATGGAATGGAATGGAATGGAATGGAATTCTATGGAATGGAATGGAATGGAATGGAATGGAATGGAATGGAATCAACCCGAGTAGAACGGAATGGAATGGAATGGAATGGAATGGAATGGAATGGAATGGAATGGAATGGAATGGAATGGAATGGAATGGAACGGAGTGGAGTGGAGTGGAGTGGAATGGAATGGAATGGAATGGAAGGGAATGGAATCAACTCGAGTAGAATGGAATGGAATGGAATGGAATGGAATGGAATGGAATGCAATGAAATGGAATGGAATGGAATGGAATCGAATGGAATGGACAGGAATGAAATGGAATGAAATGGAATGGAATGGAATGGAATGGAATGGAATGGAATGGAATGGAATCAACCCGAGTAGAATGGAATGGATTGGAATGGAATGGAATGGAATGGAATCGAATGGAATGGAATGGAATCGAATGGAATGGAAAGGAATGGAATGGACGCGAGTAGAACGGAATGGAATGGAATGGAATGGAATGGAATGGAATGGAATGGAATGGAATGGAATGGAATGGAATGGAATGAACCTGAGTAGAACGGAATGGAATGGAATGGAATGGAATGGAATGGAATGGAATGGAATGGAATGGAATTTAATGGAATGGAATGGAAAGGAATGGAATGGAATGGAATCAACCCGAGTAGAATGGAATGGGTACGAATGGAATGGAATGGAATGGAACGTAATTCAATAGAATAGAATGGAAGGGAATGGAAAGGAATGGAATGGAATGTAATGGAATGGAATGGAATCGAATGGAATCGAATGGAATAGAACGGAATGGAGTGGAATAGAATGGAATCAACCCGAATAGAACGGAACGGAACGGAACGGAACGGAACGGAACGGAATGGAATGGAGTGAAATGGAACGGAATCAAATGGAATCGAATGGAACCGAATGGAATGGAATGGAAGGGAATGGAATGCAGTGGAATAGAATGGACTGGAATGGAATCAACCCGAGTAGAATGGAATGGACTGGAATGGAATGGAATGGAATGGAATGGAATGGAATGGAATGGAATGGAATGGAATCAACCCGAGTAGAATGGAATGGAATGGAATGGAATGGAATGGAATGGAATGGAATGGAATTCAATGGAATGGAATTCAATGGAATAGAATGGAATGGAATGGAATGGAATGGAATGGAATGAACCCGAGTAGAACGGAATGGAATGGAATGGAATTGAATGGAATGGAATGGAATGGAATGGAATGGAATCGAATGGAATCGAATGGAATGGAATGGAATGGAATGGAATGGAATGGAATGGAATCGAATGGAGTGGAATGGAATGGAATCCAATCGAATGGAATGCAATGGAATGGAATGGAATGGAATGGAATGGAATGGAATGGAATGGAATGGAATGGAATCAACCCGAGTAGATTGGAATGGATTGGAATGGAATGAAATGGAATGGAATGGAATTCAATGGAAAAAATGAAATGGAATGGAATGGAATGGAATGGAATGGAATGGAATAGAATCGAATGGAATCGAATGGAATCGAATGGAATGGAGTTGAATAAGATGGAATCAACCCGAGTAGAATGGAATGGAATGGAACGGAACGGAACGGAACGGAACGGAACGGAACGGAACGGAACGGAATGGAGTGAAATGGAATGGAATCGAATGGAATCGAACGGAACCGAATGGAATGGAAAGAAGGGAACGGAATGGAATGGAATGGAATGGAATGGAATGGAATGGAATGGAATCGAATCGAATGGAATCGAATGGAATCGAATGGAATGGAGTGGAATAGAATGGAATCAACCCGAATAGAACGGAACGGAACAGAACGGAACGGAACGGAATGGAATGGAGTGAAATGGAATGGAATCGAATGGAATCGAAAGGAACCGAATGGAATGGAATGGAAGGGAATGGAATGGAATTGAATGGAATGGAATGGATTGGAATCAACCCGAGTAGAATGGAATGGATTGGAATGGAATGGAATGGAATCAAATGCAATGGAATGGAATGGAATGGAATGGAATGGAATGGAATGGAACGGAATGGACCCGAGTAGAACGGAATGGAATGGAATGGAATGGAATGGAATGGAATGAACCGGAGTAGAACGGAATGGAATGGAATGGAATGGAAAGGAATGGAATGGAATCGAAAGGAATGGAATGGAATGGAATGGAATGGAATGGAATGGAATGGAATGGAATAGAATGGAATGGAATGGAATCAACACGAGTAGAATGGAATGGATTGGAATGGAATGGAATGGAATGGAATGGAATGGAATGGAATCGAATGGATTGGAATAGAATGAAATGGAATGGAATGGAATGGAATAGAATGGAATGGAATGGAATGGAATGGAATCGAATGGAATCGAATGGAATCGAATTGAATGGAGTGGAAGAGAATGGAATCAACTCGAGTAGAACGGAATGGAATGGAACGGAATGGAACGGAACGGAACGGAATTTAACGGAACGGAATGGAATGGAGTGAAATGGAATGGAATCGAATGGAATTGAATGGAACCGAATGGAATGGAATGGAACGGAATGGAATGGAATGAACTGGAAAGGAATGGAATCAACCCTAGTAGAATGTAATGGATTGGAATGGAATGGAATGGAATGGAATGGAATGGAATGGAATGGAATCGAATGGAATCGAATGGAATGGAATGGAATGGAATGGAATGGAATGGAATCAACCCGAGTAGAAGGGAATGGAATGGAATGGAATGGAATGGAATGGAATGGAATGGAATGGAATGGAATGGAATGGAAAGGAATGGAATGGAATGGAATTCAATGGAATGGAATGGAATGGAATGGAATGGAATGGAATGGAATCGAATGGAATTGAATGCAATCGAATGGAATGGAATGGAATAGAATGTAATCAACCCGAGTAGAACGGAATGGAATGGAATGGAATGGAATGGAATGGAATGGAATGGAATGGAATGGAATGGAATGGAATGGAATGGAATGGAATTGAGTGGAATGGAATGGAATGGAATGGAATGGAATCGAATGGAATGGAATGGAAAGGAATGGAAAGGAATGGAATCAACACGAGTAGAACGGAATGGAATGGAATGGAATGGAATGGAATGGAATGGAATGGAATGGAATGGAATGGAATGGAATGGAATTCTATGGAATGGAATGGAACGGAATGGAATCAACCCGAGTAGAACGGAATGGAATGGAATGGAATGGAGTGGAATGGAATGGAATGGAATGGAATGGAATGGAATTCAATGGAATAGAATGGAATGGAATGGAATGGAATGGAATCAACCCGAGTAGAATGGAATGGATTGGAATGGAATGGAATGGAATGGAATCGAATGGAATGGAATGGAATCGAAAGGAATGGAAAGGAATGGAATGGACACGAGTAGAACGGAATGGAATGGAATGGAATGGAATGGAATGGAATGGAATGGAATGGAATGGAATGGAATGGAATGAACCCGAGTAGAACGGAATGGAATGGAATGGAATGGAATGGAATGGAATGGAATGGAATGGAATGAACCCGAGTAGAACGGAATGGAATGGAATGGAATGGAATGGAATGGAATGGAATGGAATGGAATGGAATGGAATGGAATGGAATGGAATCAACCCGAGTAGAATGGAATGGATAGGAATGGAATGGAATGGAATGGAATGTAATTCAATAGAATGGAATGGAGGGGAATGGAAAGGAATGGAATGGAATGGAATGGAATGGAATCGAATGGAATCGAATGGAATGGAGTGGAATAGAGTGGAATCAACCCGAATAGAACGGAACGGAACGGAACGGAACGGAACGGAAGGGAACGGAATTTAATGGAGTGAAATGGAATGGAATCAAATGGAGTGGAATGGAACAGAATGGAATGGAATGGAAGGGAATGGAATGGAATGGAATGGAATCGAATGGAATCGAATGGAATCGAATGGAATGGAATGGAATCAACCCGAGTAGAACGGAATGGAATGGAATGGAATGGAATGGAATGGAATGGAATGGAATGCATTGGAATGGAATGGAATGGAATGGAATGGAATGGAATGGAATGGAATTCAATGGAATGGAATGGAATGGAATGGAATGGAATGGAATGGAATTGAATGGAATGGAATCAACCCGAGTAGAATGGAGTGGATTGGAATGGAATGGAATGGAATGGAATGGAATTCAATGGAATAGAATGAAATGGAATGGAATGGAATTGAAAGGAATGGAATGGAATAGAATGGAATCAGATGGAATGGAGTGGAATGGAATGGAATGGAATGGAATGGAATCGAATGGAATGGAATGGAATGGAATGGAATGGAATGGAATGGAATGGAATGGAATCAACCCGAGTAGAACGGAATGGAATGGAATGGAATGGAATGGAATGGAATGGAATGGAATGGAATGGAATTCAATGGAATAGAATGGAATGGAATGGAATAGAATGGAATGGAATGGAATGGAATCGAATGGAATGGAATGGAATGGAATGGAATGGAATGGAATTCAATGGAATGGAATGGAATTCAATGGAATCGAATGGAATCGAATGGAATGGAATGGAATCGAATGGAATGGAACGGAACGGAATGGAATGGAATGGAATGGAATGGAATGGAATTCCATGGAATAGAATGGAATGGAATGAAATGGAATGGAATCAACCCGACAAGAATGGAATGGATTGTAATGGAATGGAATGGAATGGAATGGAATGGAATGGAAAGGAATGGAATGGAATGGAATCAACCCGAGTAGAACGGAATGGAATGGAATCGAATGGAATCGAATGGAATGCAATGGAATGGAATGGAATGGAATGGAATGGAATGTAATCGAATGGAATGGAATGGAATGGAATGGAATCGAATGGAATCGAATGGAATGGAATGGAATGGAATGGAATGGAATCGAATGGAATGGAATGGAATGGAATGGAATCAACCCGAGTAGATTGGAATGGATTGGAATGGAATGGAATGGAATGGAATGGAATTCAATAGAATGGAATGGAGGGGAATGGAAAGGAATGTAATGGAATGGAATGGAATGGAATGCAATCGAATGGAATCGAATGGAATGGAGTGGAATAGAGTGGAATCAACCCGAATAGAACGGAACGGAACGGAACGGAACGGAACGGAAGGGAACGGAATTTAATGGAGTGAAATGGAATGGAATCAAATGGAGTGGAATGGAACAGAATGGAATGGAATGGAAGGGAATGGAATGGAATGGAATGGAATCGAATGGAATCGAATGGAATCGAATGGAATGGAATGGAATCAACCCGAGTAGAACGGAATGGAATGGAATGGAATGGAATGGAATGGAATGGAATGGAATGCATTGGAATGGAATGGAATGGAATGGAATGGAATGGAATGGAATGGAATTCAATGGAATGGAATGGAATGGAATGGAATGGAATGGAATTGAATGGAATGGAATCAACCCGAGTAGAATGGAGTGGATTGGAATGGAATGGAATGGAATGGAATGGAATTCAATGGAATAGAATGAAATGGAATGGAATGGAATTGAAAGGAATGGAATGGAATAGAATGGAATCAGATGGAATGGAGTGGAATGGAATGGAATGGAATGGAATGGAATCGAATGGAATGGAATGGAATGGAATGGAATGGAATGGAATGGAATGGAATGGAATCAACCCGAGTAGAACGGAATGGAATGGAATGGAATGGAATGGAATGGAATGGAATGGAATGGAATGGAATGGAATGGAATGGAATTCAATGGAATAGAATGGAATGGAATGGAATAGAATGGAATGGAATGGAATTGAATCGAATGGAATGGAATGGAATGGAATGGAATGGAATGGAATTCAATGGAATGGAATGGAATTCAATGGAATCGAATGGAATCGAATGGAATGGAATGGAATCAAATGGAATGGAACGGAACGGAATGGAATGGAATGGAATGGAATGGAATGGAATTCCATGGAATAGAATGGAATGGAATGAAATGGAATGGAATCAACCCGACAAGAATGGAATGGATTGTAATGGAATGGAATGGAATGGAATGGAATGGAATGGAAAGGAATGGAATGGAATGGAATCAACCCGAGTAGAACGGAATGGAATGGAATCGAATGGAATCGAATGGAATGCAATGGAATGGAATGGAATGGAATGGAATGTAATCGAATGGAATGGAATGGAATGGAATGGAATCGAATGGAATCGAATGGAGTGGAATGGAATGGAATGGAATGGAATCGAATGGAATGGAATGGAATGGAATGGAATCAACCCGAGTAGATTGGAATGGATTGGAATGGAATGGAATGGAATGGAATGGAATTCAATGGAAAAAATGAAATGGAATGGAATGGAATGGAATGGAATGGAATCGAATGGAATCGAATGGAATGGAATGGAATGGAATGGAATGGAATGGAATGGAATCGAATGGAATGGAATGGAATGCAATAGAATCGAATGGAATGGAATGGAATGGAATGGAATGGAATGGAATGGAATGGAATGGAATGGAATGGAATGGAATGGATTGGAATCAACCCGAGAAGATTGGAATGGTTTGGAATGGAATGGAATGGAATGGAATGGAATGGAATGGAATCGAATGGAATCGAATGGAATCGAATGGAATGGAGTGGAATGGAATGGAATCAACCCGAGTAGAACGGAATGGAATGGAACGGAACGGAACGGAACGGAACGGAACGGAACTGAACGGAATGGAATGGAGTGAAATGGAATGGAATCGAATGGAATCGAATGGCACCGAATGGAATGGAAAGAAGGGAATGGAATGGAATGGAATGGAATGGAGTGGAATGGAATCAACCCGAGTAGAATGGAATGGATTGGAATGGAATGGAATGGAATGGAATGGAATTCAATAGAATAGAATGGAATGGAATGGAATGGAATGGAATGGAATGGAATCGAATGGAATCGAATGGAATGGAGTGGAATAGAATGGAATCAACCTGAGTAGAACGGAACGGAACGGAACGGAACGGAACGGAACGGAATGGAATTGAGTGAAATGGAATGGAATCGAATGGAATCGAAAGGAACCGAATGGAATGGAAGGGAATGGAATGGAATGGAATGGAATGGAATGGAATTGAATCAACCCGAGTAGAATGGAATGGATTGGAATGGAATGGAATGGAATGGAATGGAATGGAATGGAATGGAATGGAATTCAATGGAATGGAATGGAATGGAATGGAATGGAATGGAATGGAATGAACCCGAGTTGAACGGAATGGAATGGAATGGGATGGAATGGAATGGAATGGAATGGAATGGAATGGAATGGAATGGAATGGAATGGAATGGAATTGATTCGAATGGAATGGAATGGAATTTAATGGAATGGAATGGTATCGAAAGGAATGGAATGGAATGGAATGCAATGGAATGGAATGGAATGGAATGGAATGGAATGGAATGGAATGGAATGGAATGGAATCAACCCGAGTAGAATGGAGTGGATTGGAATGGAATGGAATGGATTGGAATGGAATTCAATGGAATAGAATGAAATGGAATGGAATGGAATTGAATGGAATGGAATGGAATAGAATGGAATTGGATGGAATGGAGTGGAATGGAATGGAATGGAATGGAATGGAATGGAATGGAATGGAATCGAATGGAATGGAATGGAATGGAATCGAATGGAATGGAATGGAATGGAATGGAATCAACCCGAGTAGAACGGAATGGAATGGAATGGAATGGAATGGAATGGAATGGAATGGAATGGAATGGAATGGAATGGAATGGAATGGAATTCAATGGAATAGAATGGAATGGAATGGAATAGAATGGAATGGAATGGAATTGAATCGAATGGAATGGAATGGAATGGAATGCAATGGAATGGGATGGAATGGAATCAACCCGAGTAGAACGGAATGGATTGGAATGGAAAGGAATGGAATGGAATGGAATGGAATGAATGGAATGGAATGGAATGGAATGGAATGGAATGGAATGGAATGGAATCGAATGGAATGGAACGGAATGGAATGGAATGGAATGGAATCGAATGGAATGGAATGGAATGGAATGGAATCGAATGGAATGGAATGGAATGGAATGGAATTGAATGGAATGGAATGAAATGGAATGGAATGGAATGGAATGGAATCAACCCGAGTAGAACGGAATGGAATGGAATGGAATGGAATGGAATGGAATGGAATGGAATGGAATGGAATGGAATGGAATGGAATTCTATGGAATATAATGGAATGGAATGGAATGGAATGGAATGGAATGGAATGGAATGGAATGGATTGGAATGGAATCAACACGAGTAGAACGGAATGGAATGGAATGGAAAGGAATGGAATGGAATGGAATGGAATGGAATGGAATGGAATGGAATGGAATGGAATGGAATCGAATGGAATCGAATGGATTCGAATGGAATGGAATGGAATGGAATGGAATGGAATCAACCCGAGTAGAACGGAATGGAATGGAGTGGAAAGGAAAGGAATGGAATGGTATGGAATTCAATGGAATGGAATGGAATGGAATGGAATGGAATGGAATGGAATCAACCCGAGTAGAACGGAATGGAATGGAATGGAATGGAATGGAATGGAATGGAATTCAATGGAATAGAATGGAATGGAATGGAATGGAATGGAATGGAATTGAATGGAATGGAATGGAATGGAATGGAACGGAATGGAATGGAATGGAATGGAATGGAATGGAATGGAATGGAATGGAATCAACCCGAGTAGAATGGAATGGATTGGAATGGAATGGAATGGAATGGAATGGAATTCCATGGAATAGAATGAAATGGAATGGAATGGAATGGAATGGAATGGAATGGAATGGAATGGAATGGAATGGAATTCAATGGAATGGAATGGAATCAACCCGAGTAGAATGGAAAGGATTGGAATGGAATGGAATGGAATGGAATGGAATGGAATGGAATCAACCCGAGTAGAACGGAATGGAATGGAATGGAATGGAATGGAATTCAAAGAAATGGAATGGAATGGAACGGAATGGAATGGAATGGAATCAACCCGAGTAGAACGGAATGGAATGGAATGGAATGGAATGGAATGGCATGGAATGGAATGGAATGGAATGAAATGGAATGGAATGGAATGGAATGGAATGGAATGGAATGGAATGGAATGGAATCGAATGGAATCGAATGGAATCGAATGGAATGGAGTGGAATAGAATGGAATCAACCCGAGTAGAAAGGAATGGAATGGAACGGAACGGAATGGAACGGAACGGAAAGGAATGGAATGGAGTGAAATGGAATGGAATCGAATGGACTCGAATGGAACCGAATGGAATGGAATGGAAGGGAATGGAATGGAATGGAATGGAATGGAATGGAATGGAATGGAATGGAATGGAATCAACCCGAGTAGAATAGAATGGATTGGAATGGAATGGAATGGAATGGAATGGAATGGAATCGAATGGAATCGAATGGAATGGAATGGAGTGGAATGGAATGGAATGGAATGGAATGGAATGGAATGGAATGGAATCGAATGGAATCGAATGGAATTGAATGGAATGGAATGGAATAGAATGGAATCAACCCGAGTAGAAAGGAATGGAATGGAATGGAATGGAATGGAATGGAATGGAATGGAATGGTATGGAATGGAATGGAATGCAATGAAATGGAAAGGAATGGAATGGAATCGAATGGAAAGGACTGGAATGAAATGGAAAGGAATGGAATGGACTGGAATGGAATGGAATGGAATCAACCCGAGTAGAATGGAATGGTTTGGAATGGAATGGAATGGAATCGAATGGAATCAAATGGAACCGAATGGAATGGAATGGTAGGGAATGGAATGGAATGGAATGGAATGGAATGGAATCAACCCGAGTAGAATGGAATGGATTGGAATGGAATGGAATATAATGTAATGGAATGGAATGGAATCGAATGGAATGGAATGGAATGGAATGGAATGGAATGGAATGGAATCAACCCGAGTAGAACGGAATGGAATGGAATGGAATGGAATGGAATGGAATGGAATGGAATGGAATGCAATGAAATGGAATGGAATGGAATGGAATCGAATAGAATGGACTGGAATGAAATGGAATGGCATGGAATGGAATGGAATGGAATGGAATGGAATGGAATGGAATGGAATGGAATGGAATGGAATGGAATCAACCCGAGTAGAATGGAATGGATTGGAATGGAATGGAATGGAATGGAATCGAATGGAATGGAATGGGATCGAATGGAATGGAAAGGAATGGAATGGACGTGAGAAGAACGGAATGGAATGGAATGGAATGGAATGGAATGGAATGGAATGGAATGGAATGAACCCGAGTAGGTCGGAATGGAATGGAATGGAATGGAATGGAATGGAATGGAATGGAATGGAATGGAATGGAATGGAATGGAATGGAATCAACCCGAGTAGAATGGAATGGATAGGAATGGAATGGAATGGAATGGAATGTAATTCAATAGAAGAGAATGGATTGGAATGGAAAGGAATGGAATGGAATGGAATGGAAAGGAATGGAATCGAATGGAATCAACCCGAGTAGAACGGAATGGAATGGAATGGAATGGAATGGAATGGAATGGAATGGAATGGAATGGAATGGAATGGAATGGAATGGAATGGAGTGGAGTGGAGTGGAGTGGAGTGGAATGGAATGGAATGGAATGGAATGGAATGGAATGGAATGGAATGGAATGGAATAGAATGGAATGGAATGGAATGGAATGGAATCACCTCGAGTAGAAAGGAATGGAATGGAATGGAATGGAATGGAATGGAATGGAATGGAATGCAATGCAATGGAATGCAATGGAATGGAATCGAATGGAATGGACTGGAATGAAATGGAATGGAATGGAATGGAATGGAATGGAATGGAATGGAATCAACCCGAGTAGAATGGAATGGATTGGAATGGAATGGAATGGAATGCAATCGAATGGAATGGAATGGAATGGAATGGAATGGAATGGAATGTAATGGAATCAACCCGAGTAGAATGGAATGGATAGGAATGGAATGGAATGGAATGGAACGTAATTCAATAGAATAGAATCGAAGGGAATGGAAAGGAATGGAATGGAATGGAATGGAATGGAATGGAATCGAATGGAATCGAATGGGATCGAATGGAATGGAGTGGAATAGAATGGAATCATCCCGAATAGAACGGAACGGAACGGAACGGAACGGAACGGAACGGAACGGAACGGAACGGAATGGAATGGAGTGAAATGGAATGGAATCAAATGGAATCGAATGGAAACGAATGGAATGGAATGGAAGGGAATGGAATGCAATGGAATGGAATGGAATGGAATGGAATCAACCCGAGTAGTAAGGAATAGACTGGAATGGAATGGAATGGAATGGAATGGAATCGAATGGAATGGAATGGAATGGAATGGAATGGAATGGAATGGAATGGAATGGAATCAACCCGAGTAGAACGGAATGGAATGGAATGGAATGGAATGGAATGGAATGGAATGGAATGGAATGGAATGGAATGGAATCAACCAGAGTAGAACGGAATGGAATGGAATGCAATGGAATGGAATTCAATGGAATGGAATTCAATGGAATGGAATTCAATGGAATAGAATGGAATGGAATGGAATGGAATGGAATGGAATGGAATGAACCCGAGTAGAACGGAATGGAATGGAATGGAATTGAATGGAATGGAATGGAATGGAATCGAACAGAATGGAATGGAATGGAATGGAATGGAATTGAAAGGAATGGAATGGAATGTAATCGAATCGAATCGAATGGAATAGAATGGAATGGAATGGAATGGAATGGAATGGAATGGAATGGAATGGAATGGAATGGAATCAACCCGAGTAGATTGGAATGGATTGGAATGGAATGAAATGGAATGGAATGGAATTCAATGGAAAAAATGAAATGGAATGGAATGGAATGGAATGGAATGGAATGGAATGGAATGGAATCGAATGGAATCGAATGGAACGGAATGGAATGGAATGGAATGGAATGGAATGGAATGGAATCAACCCGAGTAGAACGGAATGGAATGGAATGGAATGGAATGGAATGGAATGGAATGGAATGGAATGGAATGGAATGGAATGGAATGGAATGGAATGGAATGGAATGGAATTCAATGGAATGGAATGGAATGGAATGGAATGGAATGGAATGGAATGGAATGGAATGGAATTCAATGGAATGGAATGGAATGGAATGGAATAGAATGGAATTGAATGGAATGGAATGGAATGGAATGGAATGGAATAGAATGGAATCAACTCGAGTAGAAAGGAATGGAATGGAATGGAATGGAATGGAGTGGAATGGAATGCAATGAAATGGAATGGAATGGAATGGAATCGAATGGAATGGACTGGAATGAAATGGAATGGAATGGAATGGAATGGAATGGAATGGAATGGAATGGAATGGAATGGAATGGAATGGAATGGAATGGAATGCAATGGAATCAACCCGAGTAGAATGGAATGGATTGGAATGGAATGGAATGGAATGGAATCGAATGGAATGGAATGGAATCGAATGGAAAGGAAAGGAATGGAATGGACGCGAGTAGAACGGAATGGAATGGAATGGAATGGAATGGAATGGAATGGAATGGAATGGAATGGAATGGAATGAACCCGAGTAGAACGGAATGGAATGGAATGGAATGGAATGGAATGGAATGCAATGGAATCAACCCGAGTAGAATGGAATGGATTGGAATGGAATGGAATGGAATGGAATCGAATGGAATGGAATGGAATCGAATGGAATGGAATGGAATCGAATGGAAAGGAAAGGAATGGAATGGACGCGAGTAGAACTGAATGGAATGGAATGGAATGGAATGGAATGGAATGGAATGGAATGGAATGGAATGGAATGGAATGAACCCGAGTAGAACGGAATGGAATGGAATGGAATGGAATGGAATGGAATGGAATTTAATGGAATGGAATGGAAAGGAATGGAATGGAATGGAATGGAATCAACCCGAGTAGAATGGAATGGGTAGGAATGGAATGGAATGGAATGGAATGTAATTCAATAGAATGGAATGGAGGGGAATGGAAAGGAATGGAAAGGAATGGAATGGAATGGAATGGAATGGAATCGAATGGAATCGAATGGAATGGAGTGGAATAGAATGGAATCAACCCGAATAGAACGGAACGGAACGGAACGGAACGGAACGGAACGGAATGGAATGGAGTGAAATGGAATGGAATCAAATGGAATCGAATGGAACCGAATGGAATGGAATGGAAGGGAATGGAATGCAATGGAATGGAATGGAATGGAATGGAATCAACCCGAGTAGAATGGAATGGACTGGAATTGAATGGAATGGAATGGAATGGAATGGAATGGAATGGAATGGAATCAACCCGAGTAGAACGGAATGGAATGGAATGGAATGGAATGGAATGGAATGGAATGGAATGGAATTGATTCGAATGGAATGGAATGGAATGGAATGGAATGGAATGGTATCGAAAGGAATGGAATGGAATGGAATGCAATGGAATGGAATGGAATGGAATGGAATGGAATGGAATGGAATGGAATCAACCCGAGTAGAATGGAGTGGATTGGAATGGAATGGAATGGAATGGAATGGAATTCAATGGAATAGAATGAAATGGAATGGAATGGAATGGAATGGAATGGAATGGAATAGAATGGAATCGGATGGAATGGAGTGGAATGGAATGGAATGGAATGGAATGGAATGGAATGGAATCAACCCGAGTAGAACGGAATGGAATGGAATGGAATGGAATGGAACGGAACGGAACGGAACGGAACGGAACGGAATGGAATGGAATGGAATGGAATGGAATGGAATGGAATGGAATTCAATGGAATAGAATGGAATGGAATGGAATAGAATGGAATGGAATGGAATTGAATCGAATGGAATGGAATGGAATGGAATGCAATTGAATGGAATGGAATGGAATCAATCCGAGTAGAACGGAATGGATTGGAATGGAAAGGAATGGAATGGAATGGAATGGAATGAATGGAAAGGAATGGAATGGAATGGAATCGAATGGAATCGAATGGAATCGAATGGAATGGAACGGAATGGAATGGAATGGAATGGAATCGAATGGAATGGAATGGAATGGAATGGAATGGAATGGAATGGAATGGAATGGAATGGAATGGAATGGAATGGAGTGGAATGGAATGGAATGGAATCAACCCGAGTAGAACGGAATGGAATGGAATGGAATGGAATGGAATGGAATGGAATGGAATTCAATGGAATATAATGGAATGGAATTGAATGGAATGGAAAGGAATGGAATGGAATGGATTGGAATGGAATCAACACGAGTAGAACGGAATGGAATGGAATGGAAAGGAATGGAATGGAATGGAATGGAATGGAATGGAATGGAATGGAATGGAATCGAATGGAATCGAATGGAATCGAATGGAAGGGAATGGAATGGAATGGAATGGAATGGAATCAACCCGAGTAGAATGGAATGGATTGGAATGGAATGGAATGGAATGGAATGGAATGGAATGGAATCGAATGGAATCGAATGGAACCGAATGGAATGGAATGGAAGGGAATGGAATGGAATGGAATGGAATGGAGTGGAATCAACCCGAGTAGAATGGAATGGATTGGAATGGAATGGAATGGAATGGAATGGAATGGAATGGAATCGAATGGAATCGAATGGAATCGAATGGAATGGAATGGAAAGGAATGGAATCAACCCGAGTAGAACGGAATGGAATGGAATGGAATGGAATGGAATGGAATGGAATGGAACGGAATGGAATGGAATGGAATGGAATGGAATTCAATGGAATAGAATGGAATGGAATGGAATGGAATGGAATGGAATGGAATGGAATCGAATGGAATCGAATGGAATCGAATGCAATGGAATGGAATAGAATGGAATCAACCCGAGTAGAAAGGAATGGAATGGAATGGAATGGAATGGAATGGAATGGAATGGAATGCAATGGAATGGAATGGAATCAACCCGAGTTGAATGGAATGGATTGGAATGGAATGGAATGGAATGGAATCGAATGGAATGGAAAGGAATCGAATGGAATGGAAAGGAATGGAATGGACGCGAGTAGATCGGAATGGAATGGAATGGAATGGAATGGAATGGAATGGAATGGAATGGAATTCAATGGAATAGAATGGAATGGAATGGAATAGAATGGAATGGAATGGAATTGAATCGAATGGAATGGAATGGAATGGAATGGAATGGATTGGAATGGAATCAACACGAGTAGAACGGAATGGAAAGGAATGGAATGGAATGGAATGGAATGGAATGGAATGGAATGGAATGAAATGGATTGGAATGGAATGGAATGGAATGGAATGGAATTCAATGGAATAGAATGGAATGGAATGGAATGGAATGGAATGGATTGGAATGGAATCAACACGAGTAGAACGGAATGGAAAGGAATGGAATGGAATGGAATGGAATGGAATGGAATGGAATGGAATGGAATGGAATGGAATGGAATCGAATGGAATCGAATGGAATCGAATGGAATGGAATGGAATGGAATGGAATCGAATGGAATGGAACGGAATGGAATGGAATGGAATGGATTGTAATGGAATGGAATGGAATGGAATGGAATGGAATGGAATGGAATGGAATGGAATGGAATGGAATCAACCCGAGTAGAACGGAATGGAATGGAATCGAATGGAATCGAATGGAATGCAATGGAATGGAATGGAATGGAATGGAATCGAATGGAATGGAATGGAATGGAATGGAATCGAATGGAATCGAATGGAATGGAATGGAATGGAATGGAATGGAATCGAATGGAATGGAATGGAATGGAATGGAATCAACCCGAGTAGATTGGAATGGATTGGAATGGAATGGAATGGAATTCAATGGAAAAAATGAAATGGAATGGAATGGAATGGAATGGAATGGAATGGAATCGAATGGAATGGAATGGAATGGAATGGAATGGAATGGAATGGAATCGAATGGAATGGAATGGAATGGAATCAACCCGAGAAGATTGGAATGGATTGGAATGGAATGGAATGGAATGGAATGGAATGGAATCGAATGGAATCGAATGGAATCGAATGGAATGGAGTGGAATAGAATGGAATCAACCCGAGTAGAACGGAATGGAATGGAACGGAACGGAACGGAACGGAACGGAACGGAACGGAACGGAACCGAATGGAATGGAGTGAAATGGAATGGAATCGAATGGAATCGAATGGCACCGAATGGAATGGAAAGAAGGGAATGGAATGGAATGGAATGGAATGGAATGGAATGGAATCAACCCGAGTAGAATGGAATGGATTGGAATGGAATGGAATGGAATGGAATGGAATTCAATAGAATAGAATGGAATGGAATGGAATGGAATGGAATGGAATGGATTCGAATGGAATCGAATGGAATCGAATGGAATGGAGTGGAATAGAATGGAATCAACCTGAATAGAACGGAACGGAACGGAACGGAACGGAACGGAACGGAATGGTATTGAGTGAAATGGAATGGAATCGAATGGAATCGAAAGGAACCGAATGGAATGGAATGGAAGGGAATGGAATGAAATGGAATGGAATGGAATGGAATGGAATGGAATGGAATCGAATGGAATCGAATGGAATCGAATGGAATGGAGTGGAATAGAATGGAATCAACCCGAGTAGAACGGAATGGAATGGAACGGAACGGAACGTAACGGAACGGAACGGAACGGAACGGAACCGAATGGAATGGAGTGAAATGGAATGGAATCGAATGGAATCGAATGGCACCGAATGGAATGGAAAGAAGGGAATGGAATGGAATGGAATGGAATGGAATGGAATGGAATGGAATCAACCCGAGTAGAATGGAATGGATTGGAATGGAATGGAATGGAATGGAATGGAATTCAATAGAATAGAATGGAATGGAATGGAATGGAATGGAATGGAATGGATTCGAATGGAATCGAATGGAATCGAATGGAATGGAGTGGAATAGAATGGAATCAACCTGAATAGAACGGAACGGAACGGAACGGAACGGAACGGAATGGTATTGAGTGAAATGGAATGGAATCGAATGGAATCGAAAGGAACCGAATGGAATGGAATGGAAGGGAATGGAATGGAATGGAATGGAATGGAATGGAATCAACCCGAGTAGAATGGAATGGATTGGAATGGAATGTAATGGAATGGAATGGAATGGAGTGGAATGGAATGGAATAGAATGGAATGGAATGGAATGGAATGGAATGGAATCAACCCGAGTAGAATGGAATGGACTGGAATGGAATGGAATGGAATGGAATGGAATGGAATGGAATGGAATCAACCCGAGTAGAACGGAATGGAATGGAATGGAATGGAATGGAATGGAATGGAATGGAATGGAATGGAATCAACCCGAGTAGAACGGAATGGAATGGAATGGAATGGAATGGAATGGAATGGAATGGAATGGAATGGAATCGAATGGAATCGAATGGAATCGAATGGAACGGAATGGAATGGAATGGAATGGAAAGGAATGGAATCAAACCGAGTAGATTGGAATGGATTGGAATGGAATGGAATGGAATGGAATGGAATTCAATGGAAAAAATGAAATGGAATGGAATGGAATGGAATGGAATGGAATGGAATCGAATGGAATCGAATGGAATGGAATGGAATGGAATGGAATGGAATGGAATGGAATCGAATGGAATGGAATGGAATGGAATGGAATCGAATGGAATCGAATGGAATGGAATGGAATGGAATGGAATGGAATGGAATCGAATGGAATGGAATGGAATGGAATGGAATGGAATGGAATGGAATGGAATGGAATGGAATGGAATGGAAAGGAATCAACCCGAGTAGATTGGAATGGATTGGAGTGGAATGGAATGGAATGGAATGGAATGGAATTCAATGGAAAAAATGAAATGGAATGGAATGGAATGGAATGGAATGGAATTGAATGGAATCGAATGGAATCGAATGGAATCGAATGGAATGGAGTGGAATAGAATGGAATCAACCCGAGTAGAACGGAATGGAATGGAACGGAACGGAACGGAACGGAACGGAACGGAACGGAACGGAACCGAATGGAATGGAGTGAAATGGAATGGAATCGAATGGAATCGAATGGCACCGAATGGAATGGAAAGAAGGGAATGGAATGGAATGGAATGGAATGGAATGGAATGGAATGGAATCAACCCGAGTAGAATGGAATGGATTGGAATGGAATGGAATGGAGTGGAATGGAATGGAATTCAATAGAATAGAATGGAATGGAATGGAATGGAATGGAATGGAATGGAATCGAATGGAATCGAATGGAATCGAATGGAATGGAGTGGAATAGAATGGAATCAACCTGAATTGAACGGAATGGAACGGAACGGAACGGAACGGAATGGAATTGAGTGAAATGGAATGGAATCGAATGGAATCGAAAGGAACCGAATGGAATGGAATGGAAGGGAATGGAATGGAATGGAATGGAATGGAATGGAATCAACCCGAGTAGAATGGAATGGATTGGAATGGAATGGAATGGAACGGAATGGAATGGAATGGAATAGAATGGAATGGAATGGAATGGAATGGAATGGAATGGAATGGAATGGAATGGATTGGAATGGAATGGAATGGAATTCAATGGAATGGAATTCAATGGAATAGAATGGAATGGAATGGGATGGAATGGAATGAACCCGAGCTGAACGGAATGGAGTGGAATGGGATGGAATGGAATGGAATGGAATGGAATGGAATGGAATTGATTCGAATGGAATGGAATGGAATGGAATGGAACGGAATGGAATCAACCCGAGTAGAATAGAATGGATTGGAATGGAATGGATTGGAATGGAATGGAATGGAATGGAATCGAATGGAATCGAATGGAATCGAATGGAATGGAATGGAATGGAATGGAATCAACCCGAGTAGAACGGAACGGAATGGAATGGAATGGAATGGAATGGAATGGAATGGAATGGAATGGAATGGAATGGAATGGAATGGAATGGAATGGAATTCAATGGACTAGAATGGAATGGAATGGAATGGAATGGAATGGAATGGAATCGAATGGAATCGAATGGAATTGAATGGAATGGAATGGAATAGAATGGAATCAACCCAAGTAGAAAGGAATGGAATGGAATGGAATGGAATGGAATGGAATGGAATGGAATGGAATGGAATGGAATGCAATGAAATGGAAAGGAATGGAATGGAATCGAATGGAATGGACTGGAATGAAATGGAAAGGAATGGAATGGACTGGAATGGAATGGAATGGAATGAACCCGAGTAGAACGGAATGGAATGGAATGGAATGGAATGGAATGGAATGGAATGGAATGGAATGGAATGGAATCAACCCGAGTAGAATGGAATGGATAGGAATGGAATGGAATGGAATGGAATGTAATCAAATAGAAGAGAATGGAAGGGAATGGAATGGAATGGAATGGAATGGAATGGAAAGGAATGGAATCGAATGGAATCAACCCGAGTAGAACAGAATGGAATGGAATGGAATGGAATGGAATGGAATGGAATGGAATGGAATGGAATGGAATTCAATGGAATAGAATGGAATGGAATGGAATGGAATGAAATCACCTCGAGTTGAAAGGAATGGAATGGAATGGAATGGAATGGAATGGAATGGAATGGAATGGAATGGAATGGAATGGAATGGAATGAAATGCAATGCAATGGAATGGAATGGAATGGAATCGAATGGAATGGACTGGAATGAAATGGAATGGAATGGAATGGAATGGAATGGAATGGAATGGAATGGAATGGAATCAACCCGAGTAGAATGGAATGGATTGGAATGGAATGGAATGGAATGGAATCGAATGGAATGGAATGGAATGGAATGGAATGGAATGGAATGGAATCAACCCGAGTAGAATGGAATGGACTGGAATGGAATGGAATGGAATGGAATGGAATGGAATCGAATGGAATGGAATGGAATGGAATGGAATGGAATGGAGTGAAATGAAATGGAATCAAATGGAATCGAATGGAACCGAATGGAATGGAATGGAAGGGAATGGAATGCAATGGAATGGAATAGAATGGAATGGAATCAACCCGAGTAGAATGGAATGGACTGGAATGGAATGGAATGGAATGGAATGGAATGGAATCGAATGGAATGGAATGGAATGGAATGGAATGGAATGGAATGGAATGGAATGGAATGGAATGGAATGGAATGGAATGGAATCAACCCGAGTAGAACGGAATGGAATGGAATGGAATGGAATGGAATGGAATGGAATGGAATGGAATGGAATGGAATCAACCCGAGTAGAACGGAATGGAATGGAATGGAATGGAATGGAATGGAATGGAATGGAATGCAATGAAATGGAATGGAATGGAATGGAATCGAATGGAATGGACTGGAATGAAATGGAATGGAATGGAATGGAATGGAATGGAATGGAATGGAATGGAATGGAATAGAATGGAATCAACCCGAGTAGAATGGAAAGGATTGGAATGGAATGGAATGGAATCGAATGGAATGGAAAGGAATGGAATGGACGCGAGTAGAACGGAATGGAATGGAATGGAATGGAATGGAATGGAATGGAATGGAATGGAATGGAATGGAATGGAATGGAATGGAATGGAATGAACCCGAGTAGAAAGGAATGGAATGGAATGGAATGGAATGGAATGGAATGGAATGGAATTTAATGGAATGGAATGGAAAGGAATGGAATGGAATGGAATCAACCCGAGTAGAATGGAATGGATTGGAATGGAATGGAATGGAATGGAATGTAATTCAATAGAATAGAATGGAAGGGAATGGAAAGGAATGGAAAGGAATGGAACGGAATGGAATCGAATGGAATCGAATGGAATCGAATGGAATGGAGTGGAATAGAATGTAATCAACCCGAATAGAACGGAACGGAACGGAACGGAACGGAACGGAACGGAATGGAATGGAGTGAAATGGAATGGAATCAAATGGAATCGAATGGAACCGAATGGAATGGAATGGAAGGGAATGGAATGCAATGGAATGGAATGGAATGGAATGGAATCAACACGAGTAGAATGGAATGGACTGGAATGGAATGGAATGGAATGGAATGGAATGGAATGGAATGGAATGGAATGGAATCAACCCGAGTAGAACGGAATGGAATGGAATGGAATGGAATGGAATGGAATGGAATGGAATGGAATGGAATGGAATGGAATGGAATGGAATGGAATGGAATCAACCCGAGTAGAACGGAATGGAATGGAATGGAATGGAATGGAATGGAATGGAATGGAATGGTATTCAATGGAATGGAATGGAATGGAATAGAATGGAATGGAATGGAATGGAATGGAATGGAATGAACCCGAGTAGAACGGAATGGAATGGAATGGAATGGAATGGAATGGAAAGGAATTGAATGGAATGAACCCGAGTAGAACGGAATGGAATGGAATGGAATGGAATGGAATGGAATGGAATGGAATGGAATGGAATGGAATGGAATCGAATGGAATCGAATGGAATGCAATGGAATAGAATGGAATGGAATGGAATCGAATGGAATGGAATGGAATGGAATGCAATGGAATCGAATGGAATCGAATGGAAACGAATGGAATCGAATGGAATGGAATGGAATGGAATGGAATGGAATGGAATGGAATGGAATGGAATGGAATGGAAAGGAATGGAATCAACCCGAGTAGATTGGAATGGATTGGAATGGAATGGAATGGAATGTAATGGAATTCAATGGAAAAAATGAAATGGAATGGAATGGAATGGAATCAACACGAGTAGAATGGAATGGATTGGAATGGAATGGAATGGAATGGAATGGAATGGAATGGAGTGGAATGGAATGGAATGGAATCAACCCGAGTGGAATGGAATGGATAGGAATGGAATGGATTGGAATGGAACGTAATTCAATAGAATAGAATGGAAGGGAATGGAAAGGAATGGAATGGAATGGAATGGAATGGAATGGAATGGAATGGAATGGAATCAACCCGAGTAGAACGGAATGGAATGCAATGGAATGGAATGGAATGGAATGGAATGGAATCAACCCGAGTAGAACGGAATGGAATGGAATTCAATGGAATGGAATTCAATGGAATGGAATTCAATGGAATGGAATTCAATTTAATAGAATGGAATGGAATGGAATGGAATGGAATGAACCCGAGTAGAACGGAATGGAATGGAATGGAATTGAATGGAATGGAATGGAATGGAATGGAATGGAATCGAACGTAATGGAATGGAATGGAATGGAATGGAATGGAATGGAATGGAATCAACCCGAGTAGATTGGAATGGATTGGAATGGAATGAAATGGAATGGAATGGAATTCAATGGAAAAAATGAAATGGAATGGAATGGAATGGAATGGAATGGAATGGAATGGAATCGAATGGAATCGAATGGAATCGAATGGAATGGAATGGAATGGAATGGAATCAACCCGAGTAGAACGGAATGGAATGGAATGGAATGGAATGGAATCAACCCGAGTAGATTGGAATGGATTGGAATGGAATGAAATGGAATGGAATGGAATTCAATGGAAAAAATGAAATGGAATGGAATGGAATGGAATGGAATGGAATGGAATGGAATTCAATGGAATGGAATGGAATGGAATGGAATGGAATGGAATGGAATGGAATGGAATGGAATAGAATGGAATTGAATGGAATCGAATGGAATGGAATGGAATAGAATGGAATCAAGTCGAGTAGAAAGGAATGGAATGGAATGGAATGGAATGGAATGGAATGGAATGGAATGCAATGAAATGGAATGGAATGGAATGGAATCGAATGGAATGGACTGGAATGAAATGTAATGTAATGTAATGGAATGGAATGGAATGGAATGGAATGGAATGGAATGGAATGGAATCAACCCGAGTAGAATGGAATGGATTGGAATGGAATGGAATGGAATGGAATCGAATGGAATGGAATGGAATCGAATGGAATGGAAAGGAATGGAATGGACTCGAGTAGAACGGAATGGAATGGAATGGAATGGAATGGAATGGAATGGAATGGAATGGAATGGAATGAACCCGAGTAGAACGGAATGGAATGGAATGGAATGGAATGGAATGGAATTTAATGGAATGGAATGGAAAGGAATGGAATGGAATGGAATCAACCCGAGTAGAATGGAATGGGTAGGAATGGAAAGGAATGGAATGGAATGTAATTCAATAGAATAGAATGGAAGGGAATGGAAAGGAATGGAAAGGAATGGAATGGAATGGAATCGAATGGAATCGAATGGAATCGAATGGAATGGAGTGGAATAGAATGGAATCAACCCGAATAGAACGGAACGGAACAGAACGGAACGGAACGGAACGGAATGGAATGGAGTGAAATGGAATGGAATCAAATGGAATCGAATGGAACCGAATAGAATGGAATGGAAGGGAATGGAATGCAATGGAATGGAATGGAATGGAATGGAATCAACCCGAGTAGAATGGAATGGACTGGAATGGAATGGAATGGAATGGAATGGAATGGAATGGAATGGAATGGAATGGAATGGAATCAACCCGAGTAGAACGGAATGGAATGGAATGGAATGGAATGGAATGGAATGGAATGGAATGGAATGGCATCAACCCGAGTAGAACGGAATGGAATGGAATGGAATGGAATGGAATGGAATGGAATTCAATGGAATGGAATTCAATGGAATAGAATGGAATGGAATGGAATGGAATGGAATGGAATGAACCCGAGTAGAACGGAATGGAATGGAATGGAATTGAATGGAATGGAATGGAATGGAATGGAATCGAATCGAATGGAATCGAATGGAATGCAATGGAATAGAATGGAATGGAATGGAATCGAATGGAATGGAATGGAATGGGATGGAATCGAATATAATCGAATGGAATGGAATGGAATGGAATGGAATGGAATGGAATGGAATGGAATGGAAAGGAATGGAATCAACCCGAGTAGATTGGAATGGATTGGAATGGAATGGAATGGAATGTAATGGAATTCAATGGAAAAAATGAAATGGAATGGAATGGAATGGAATGGAATCAAATGGAATCGAATGGAATGGAATGGAATTGGAATGGAATGGAATGGAATGGAATCAACCCGAGTAGAATGGAATGGATTGGAATGGAATGGAATGGAATGGAATGGAATGGAATTCAATGGAAAAAATGAAAAGGAATGGAATGGAATGGAATGGAATGGAATGGAATGGAATGGAATCGAATAGAATCGAATGGAATCGAATGGAATGGAGTGGAATAGAATGGAATCAACCCGAGTAGAACGGAATGGAATGGAACGGAACGGAACGGAACGGAACGGAACGGAACGGAACGGAACGGAACCGAATGGAATGGAGTGAAATGGAATGAAATCGAATGGAATCGAATGGCACCGAATGGAATGGAAAGAAGGGAATGGAATGGAATGGAATGGAATGGAATGGAATGGAATCAACCCGAGTAGAATGGAATGGATTGGAATGGAATGGAATGGAGTGGAATGGAATGGAATTCAATAGAATAGAATGGAATGGAATGGAATGGAATGGAATGGAATGGAATGGAATCGAATGGAATCGAATGGAATCGATTGGAATGGAGTGGAATAGAATGGAATCAACCTGAATTGAACGGAACAGAACGGAACGGAACGGAACGGAATGGAATTGAGTGAAATGGAATGGAATCGAATGGAATCGAAAGGAACCGAATGGAATGGAATGGAAGGGAATGGAATGGAATGGAATGGAATGGAATGGAATCAACCCGAGTAGAATGGAATGGATTGGAATGGAATGGAATGGAATGGAATGGAATGGAATGGAACGGAATGGAATGGAATTCAATGGAATAGAATGGAATGGAATGGAATGGAATGGAATGAACCCGAGCTGAATGGAATGGAATGGAATGGGATGGAATGGAATGGAATGGGATGGAATGGAATGGAATGGAATGGAATGGAATGGAATGGAATGGAATGGAATTGATTCGAATGGAATGGAATGGAATGGAATGGAATGGAATGGAATGGAATGGTATCGAAAGGAATGGAATGGAATGGAATGCAATGGAATGGAATGGAATGGAATGGAATGGAATGGAATGGAATGGAATGGAATCAACCCGAGTAGAATGGAGTGGATTGGAATGGAATGGAATGGAATGGAATTTAATTCAATGGAATAGAATGAAATGGAACGGAATGGAATTGAACGGAATGGAATGGAATAGAATGGAATCGGATGGAATGGAGTGGAATGGAAAGGAATGGAATGGAATGGAATGGAATGGAATCGAATGGAATGGAATGGAATGGAATGGAATGGAATGGAATAGAATGGAATCGAATGGAATGGAGTGGAATAGAATGGAATCAACCTGAATTGAACGGAACGGAACGGAACGGAACGGAACAGAATGGAATTGAGTGAAATGGAATGGAATCGAATGGAATCGAAAGGAACCGAATGGAATGGAATGGAAGGGAATGGAATGGAATGGAATGGAATCAACCCGAGTAGAATGGAATGGATTGGAATGGAATGGAATGGAATGGAATGGAATGGAATGGAATGGAATAGAATGGAATGGAATGGAAAGGAATGGAATGGAATGGAATGGAATGGAATGGAATTCAATGGAATAGAATGGAATGGAATGGAATGGAATGGAATGAACCCGAGCTGAACGGAATGGAGTGGAATGGGATGGAATGGAATGGAATGGAATGGAATGGAATGGAATGGAATGGAATGGAATGGAATAGAATGGAATTGAATGGAATCGAATGGAATGGAATGGAATAGAATGGAATCAAGTCGAGTAGAAAGGAATGGAATGGAATGGAATGGAATGGAATGGAATGGAATGGAATGGAATGCAATGAAATGGAATGGAATGGAATGGAATCGAATGGAATGGACTGGAATGAAATGTAATGTAATGGAATGGAATGGAATGGAATGGAATGGAATGGAATGGAATGGAATCAACCCGAGTAGAATGGAATGGATTGGAATGGAATGGAATGGAATGGAATCGAATGGAATGGAATGGAATCGAATGGAATGGAAAGGAATGGAATGGACGCGAGTAGAACGGAATGGAATGGAATGGAATGGAATGGAATGGAATGGAATGGAAAGGAATGGAATGGAATGGAATCAACCCGAGTAGAATGGAATGGGTAGGAATGGAAAGGAATGGAATGGAATGTAATTCAATAGAATAGAATGGAAGGGAATGGAAAGGAATGGAAAGGAATGGAATGGAATGGAATCGAATGGAATCGAATGGAATCGAATGGAATGGAGTGGAATAGAATGGAATCAACCCGAATAGAACGGAACGGAACGGAACGGAACGGAACGGAACGGAATGGAATGGAGTGAAATGGAATGGAATCAAATGGAATCGAATGGAACCGAATAGAATGGAATGGAAGGGAATGGAATGCAATGGAATGGAATGGAATGGAATGGAATCAACCCGAGTAGAATGGAATGGACTGGAATGGAATGGAATGGAATGGAATGGAATGGAATGGAATGGAATGGAATGGAATCAACCCGAGTAGAACGGAATGGAATGGAATGGAATGGAATGGAATGGAATGGAATGGAATGGAATGGAATGGCATCAACCCGAGTAGAACGGAATGGAATGGAATGGAATGGAATGGAATGGAATGGAATTCAATGGAATGGAATTCAATGGAATAGAATGGAATGGAATGGAATGGAATGGAATGGAATGAACCCGAGTAGAACGGAATGGAATGGAATGGAATTGAATGGAATGGAATGGAATGGAATGGAATCGAATCGAATGGAATCGAATGGAATGCAATGGAATAGAATGGAATGGAATGGAATCGAATGGAATGGAATGGAATGGGATGGAATCGAATATAATCGAATGGAATCGAATGGAATGGAATGGAATGGAATGGAATGGAACGGAATGGAATGGAATGGAATGGAAAGGAATGGAATCAACCCGAGTAGATTGGAATGGATTGGAATGGAATGGAATGGAATGTAATGGAATTCAATGGAAAAAATGAAATTGAATGGAATGGAATGGAATGGAATTCAATCAAATGGAATCGAATGGAATGGAATGGAATTGGAATGGAATGGAATGGAATGGAATCAACCCGAGTAGATTGGAATGGATTGGAATGGAATTGAATGGAATGGAATGGAATGGAATTCAATGGAAAAAATGAAATGGAATGGATTGGAATGGAATGGAATGGAATGGAATCGAATAGAATCGAATGGAATCGAATGGAATGGAGTGGAATAGAATGGAATCAACCCGAGTAGAACGGAATGGAATGGAACGGAACGGAACGAAACGGAACGGAACGGAACGGAACGGAACGGAACCGAATGGAATGGAGTGAAATGGAATGAAATCGAATGGAATCGAATGGCACCGAATGCAATGGAAAGAAGGGAATGGAATGGAATGGAATGGAATGGAATGGAATGGAATGGAATCAACCCGAGTAGAATGGAATGGATTGGAATGGAATGGAATGGAGTGGAATGGAATGGAATTCAATAGAATAGAATGGAATGGAATGGAATGGAATGGAATGCAATGGAATGGAATCGAATCGAATGGAATCGAATGGAATCGATTGGAATGGAGTGGAATAGAATGGAATCAACCCGAATAGAACGGAACGGAACAGAACGGAACGGAACGGAACGGAATGGAATTGAGTGAAATGGAATGGAATCGAATGGAATCGAAAGGAACCGAATGGAATGGAATGGAAGGGAATGGAATGGAATGGAATGGAATGGAATGGAATCAACCCGAGTAGAATGGAATGGATTGGAATGGAATGGAATGGAATGGAATGGAATGGAATGGAATGGAATGGAATGGAATTCAATGGAATAGAATGGAATGGAATGGAATGGAATGGAATGAACCCGAGCTGAATGGAATGGAATGGAATGGGATGGAATGGAATGGAATGGGATGGAATGGAATGGAATGGAATGGAATGGAATGGAATGGAATGGAATGGAATGGAATTGATTCGAATGGAATGGAATGGAATGGAATGGAATGGAATGGAATGGAATGGAATGGAATGGAATGGTATCGAAAGGAATGGAATGGAATGGAATGCAATAGAATGGAATGGAATGGAATGGAATGGAATGGAATTGAATGGAATGGAATGGAATCAACCCGAGTAGAATGGAGTGGATTGGAATGGAATGGAATGGAATGGAATTTAATTCAATGGAATAGAATGAAATGGAACGGAATGGAATTGAACGGAATGGAATGGAATAGAATGGAATCGGATGGAATGGAGTGGAATGGAAAGGAATGGAATGGAATGGAATGGAATGGAATCGAATGGAATGGAATGGAATGGAATGGAATGGAATGGAATGGAATGGAATGGAATGGAAAGGAGTGGAATGGAATGGAATTCAATGGAATAGAATGGAATGGAATGGAATAGAATGGAATAGAATGGAATTGAATCGAATGGAATGGAATGGAATGGAATGGAATGGAATGGAATGGAATGGAATGGAATGGAATGGAATGGAATGGAATGGAATGGAATGGAATCAACCCGAGTAGAACGGAATGGATTGGAATGGAAAGGAATGGAATGGAATGGAATGGAATGAATGGAATGGAATGGAATGGAATGGAATCGAATGGAATCGAATGGAATCGAATGGAATGGAACGGAATGGAATGGAATGGAATGGAATCGAATGGAATGGAATGGAATGGAATGGAATCGAATGGAATGGAATGGAATGGAATTCAAAGAAATGGAATGGAATGGAACGGAATGGAATGGAATGGAATCAACCCGAGTACAACGGAATGGAATGGAATGGAATGGAATGGAATGGCATGGAATGGAATGGAATGGAATGAAATGGAATGGAATGGAATGGAATGGAATCGAATGGAATCGAATGGAATCGAATGGAATGGAGTGGAACAGAATGGAATCAACCCGAGTAGAAAGGAATGGAATGGAACGGAACGGAATGGAACGGAACGGAAAGGAGCGGAATGGAGTGAAATGGAATGGAATCGAATGGAATCGAATGGAACCGAATGGAATGGAATGGAAGGGAATGGAATGGAATGGAATGGAATGGAATGGAATGGAATGGAATGGAATGGAATCAACCCGAGTAGAATAGAATGGATTGGAATGGAATGGAATGGAATGGAATGGAATGGAATGGAATCGAATGGAATCGAATGGAATCGAAAGGAATGGAATGGAATGGAATGGAATGGAATCAACCCGAGTAGAACGGAATGGAATGGAATGGAATGGAATGGAATGGAATGGAATGGAATGGAATGGAATGGAATGGAATGGAAACGAATGGAATCGAATGGAATCGAATGGAATGGAATGTAATAGAATGGAATCAACCCGAGTAGAAAGGAATGGAATGGAATGGAATGGAATGGAATGGAATGGAATGGAATGGAATGGAATCGAATGGAATGGAATGGAATGGAATGGAATGGAATGGAATGGAATGGAATGGAATGGAATGGAATGGAATCAACCCGAGTAGAATGGAATGGATTGGAATGGAATGGAATGGAGTGGAATGGAATGGAATTCAATAGAATAGAATGGAATGGAATGGAATGGAATGGAATGGAATGGAATGGAACGGAATCGAATGGAATCGAATGGAATGGAGTGGAATAGAATGGAATCAACCTGAATTGAACGGAACGGAACGGAACGGAACGGAACAGAATGGAATTGAGTGAAATGGAATGGAATCGAATGGAATCGAAAGGAACCGAATGGAATGGAATGGAAGGGAATGGAATGGAATGGAATGGAATCAACCCGAGTAGAATGGAATGGATTGGAATGGAATGGAATGGAATGGAATGGAATGGAATGGAATGGAATAGAATGGAATGGAATGGAAAGGAATGGAATGGAATGGAATGGAATGGAATGGAATGGAATGGAATTCAATGGAATAGAATGGAATGGAATGGAATGGAATGGAATGAACCCGAGCTGAACGGAATGGAGTGGAATGGGATGGAATGGAATGGAATGGAATGGAATGGAATGGAATGGAATGGAATGGAATGGAATTGATTCGAATGGAATGGAATGGAATGGAAAGGAACGGAATGGAATCAACCCGAGTAGAATAGAATGGATTGGAATGGAATGGAATGGAATGGAATGGAATGGAATCGAATGGAATCGAATGGAATCGAATGGAATGCAATGGAATGGAATGGAATGGAATGGAATGGAATGGAATGGAATGGAATTCAATGGACTAGAATGGAATGGAATGGAATGGAATGGAATGGAATGGAATGGAATGGAATGGAATGGAATCGAATGGAATCGAATGGAATTGAATGGAATGGAATGGAATAGAATGGAATCAACCCGAGTAGAAAGGAATGGAATGGAATGGAATGGAATGGAAAGGAATGGAATGGAATGGAATGGAATGCAATGAAATGGAAAGGAATGGAATGGAATCGAATGGAATGGACTGGAATGAAATGGAAAGGAATGGAATGGACTGGAATGGAATGGAATGGAATCAACCCGAGTAGAATGGAATGGATTGGAATGGAATGGAATGGAATCGAATGGAATCAAATGGAACCGAATGGAATGGAATGGAAGGGAATGGAATGGAATGGAATGGAATGGAATGGAATCCACCCGAGTAGAATGGAATGGATTGGAATGGAATGGAATATAATGTAATGGAATGGAATGGAATCGAATGGAATCGAATGGAATCGAATGGAATGGAATGGAATGGAATGGAATGGAATCAACCCGAGTAGAACGGAATGGAATGGAATGGAATGGAATGGAATGGAATGGAATGGAATGGAATGGAATGGAATGGAATGCAATGAAATGGAATGGAATGGAATGGAATCGAATAGAATGGACTGGAATGAAATGGAATGGAATGGAATGGAATGGAATGCAATGGAATGGAATGGAATGGAATGGAATGGAATGGAATGGAATGGAATGGAATGGAATGGAATCAACCCGAGTAGAATGGAATGGAATGGAATGGAATGAACCCGAGTAGAACGGAATGGAATGGAATGGGATCGAATGGAATGGAAAGGAATGGAATGGAATGGAATGGAATGGAATGGAATGGAATGGAATGGAATGGAATGGAATGGAATGGAATGGAATCAACCCGAGTAGAATGTAATGGATTGGAATGGAATGGAATGGAATGGAATGGAATTCAATGGAATAGAAAGAAATGGAATGGAATTTAATGGAATGGAATGGAATGCAAAGGAATGGAATGGAATTGAATGGAATGGAATGGAATCAACCCGAGTAGAATGGAAAGGATTGGAATGGAATGGAATGGAATGGAATGGAATGGAATGGAATGGAATGGAATCAACCCGAGTAGAACGGAATGGAATGGAATGGAATGGAATGGAATGGAATTCAAAGAAATGGAATGGAATGGAACGGAATGGAATGGAATGGAATCAACCCGAGTAGAACGGAATGGAATGGAATGGAATGGAATGGAATGGCATGGAATGGAATGGAATGGAATGAAATGGAATGGAATGGAATGGAATGGAATGGAATGGAATGGAATCGAATGGAATCGAATGGAATCGAATGGAATGGAGTGGAATAGAATGGAATCAACCCGAGTAGAAAGGAATGGAATAGAACGGAACGGAATGGAACGGAACGGAAAGGAATGGAATGGAGTGAAATGGAATGGAATCGAATGGACTCGAATGGAACCGAATGGAATGGAATGGAAGGGAATGGAATGGAATGGAATGGAATGGAATGGAATGGAATGGAATGGAATGGAATGGAATGGAATGGAATGGAATCAACCCGAGTAGAATAGAATGGATTGGAATGGAATGGAATGGAATGGAATGGAATGGAATCGAATGGAATCGAATGGAATCGAATGGAATGGAATGGAGTGGAATGGAATCAACCCGAGTAGAACGGAATGGAATGGAATGGAATGGAATGGAATGGAATGGAATGGAATGGAATGGAATGGAATGGAATGGAATGGAATTCAAAGGACTAGAATGGAATGGAATGGAATGGAATGGAATGGAATGGAATCGAATGGAATCGAATGGAATTGAATGGAATGGAATGGAATAGAATGGAATCAACCCGAGTAGAAAGGAATGGAATGGAATGGAATGGAATGGAATGGAATGGAATGGAATGGAATGGAATGCAATGAAATGGAAAGGAATGGAATGGAATCGAATGGAATGGACTGGAATGAAATGGAAAGGAATGGAATGGACTGGAATGGAATGGAATGGAATCAACCCGAGTAGAATGGAATGGATAGGAATGGAATGGAATGGAATGGAATGTAATTCAATAGAAGAGAATGGAAGGCAATGGAAAGGAATGGAATGGAATGGAATGGAAAGCAATGGAATCGAATGGAATCAACCCGAGTAGAAAGGAATGGAATGGAATGGAATGGAATGGAATGGAATGGAATGGAATGGAATGGAAAGGAATGGAGTGGAGTGGAGTGGAATGGAATGGAATGGAATGGAATGGAATGGAATGGAATGGAATTCAATGGAATAGAATGGAATGGAATGGAATGGAATGCAATGAAATGGAATGGAATGGAATGGAATCGAATAGAATGGACTGTAATGAAATGGAATGGAATGGAATGGAATGGAATGGAATGGAATGGAATGGAATGGAATGGAATGGAATGGAATGGAATCAACCCGAGTAGAATGGAATGGATTGGAATGGAATGGAATGGAATGGAATCGAATGGAATGGAATGGGATCGAATGGAATGGAAAGGAATGGAATGGACGCGAGAAGAACGGAATGGAATGGAATGGAATGGAATGGAATGGAATGGAATGGAATGAACCCTAGTAGAACGGAATGGAATGGAATGGAATGGAATGGAATGGAATGGAATGGAATGGAATCAACCCGAGTAGAATGGAATGGATAGGAATGGAATGGAATGGAATGGAATGTAATTCAATAGAAGAGAATGGAAGGCAATGGAAAGGAATGGAATGGAATGGAATGGAAAGCAATGGAATCGAATGGAATCAACCCGAGTAGAACGGAATGGAATGGAATGGAATGGAATGGAATGGAATGGGATGGAATGGAATGGAATGGAATGGAATGGAAAGGAATGGAGTGGAGTGGAGTGGAATGGAATGGAATGGAATGGAATGGAATGGAATGGAATTCAATGGAATAGAATGGAATGGAATGGAATGGAATGGAAACACCTCGAGTAGAAAGGAATGGAATGGAATGGAATGGAATGGAATGGAATGGAATGGAATGCAATGCAATGGAATGCAATGGAATGGAATCGAATGGAATGGACCGGAATGAAATGGAATGGAATGGAATGGAATGGAATGGAATGGAATGGAATGGAATCAACCCGAGTAGAATGGAATGGATTGGAATGGAATGGAATGGAATGGAATGGAATGGAATGGAATGGAATGGAATGGAATGGAATGGAATGGAATCAACCCGAGTAGAATGGAATGGATAGGAATGGAATGGAATGGAATGGAACGTAATTCAATAGAATAGAATGGAAGGGAATGGAAAGGAATGGAATGGAATGGAATGGAATGGAATGGAATCGAATGGAATCGAATGGGATCGAATGGAATGGAGTGGAATAGAATGGAATCAACCCGAATAGAACGGAACGGAACGGAACGGAACGGAACGGAACGGAATGGAATGGAGTGAAATGGAATGGAATCAAATGGAATCGAATGGAACCGAATGGAATGGAATGGAAGGGAATGGAATGCAATGGAATGGAATGGAATGGAATGGAATCAACCCGAGTAGAAAGGAATGGACTGGAATGGAATGAAATGGAATGGAATGGAATCGAATGGAATGGAATGGAATGGAATGGAATGGAATGGAATGGAATGGAATGGAATCAACCCGAGTAGAACGGAATGGAATGGAATGGAATGGAATGGAATGGAATGGAATGGAATGGAATCGAATGGAATCGAATGGAATTGAATGGAATGGAATGGAATAGAATGGAATCAACCCGAGTAGAAAGGAATGGAATGGAATGGAATGGAATGGAATGGAATGGAATGGAATGGAATGGAATGGAATGGAATGAATTGGAAAGGAATGGAAAGGAATCGTATGGAATGGACTGGAATGAAATGGAAAGGAATGGAATGGACTGGAATGGAATGGAATGGAATCAACCCGAGTAGAATGGAATGGATTGGAATGGAATGGAATGGAATCGAATGGAATCAAATGGAACCGAATGGAATGGAATGGAAGGGAATGGAATGGAATGGAATGGAATGGAATCAACCCGAGTAGAATGGAATGGATTGGAATGGAATGGAATATAATGTAATGGAATGGAATGGAAACGAATGGAATCGAATGGAATCGAATGGAATGGAATGGAATGGAATGGAATGGAATGGAATCAACCCGATTAGAATGGAATGG